>NC_092281.1:28007615-28045115 GCF_036320965.1 Panulirus ornatus
CACACACACACACACACACACACTTGGATGAGTGTGTTCATTCACCACTGTACAAACGTAGGTTAAGAGATGGACAACACGAATGTAAAACTCCCATACAATACGAACAGGTGATTACAAACACACACACACACACACACACACACACACACACACACACACCTTGGGATCTGATATTCTTGGATTACGTAAACGACCCAAACACCCGACTGGAATAAGATGAGACGCCACGACCTTTGCAGGTGATGCAACATCAGCGGCACAGACCGGTGACGGGAGAGCCCAGCTCGGTAGGACGAGTGGAATAAGGGATTTTAATGAACCTGTCATGTCTGGGAGGGGATCAGGACAACGACCCTCCAGTGGTTAGCTGGAGGGAGTGTACAGGAATCGAACTGTAAGGAAAGATCTTGGAATATTGATATAAAACAATCTACCATTTGACAGGTACTACACCCGGGAGGGAAAGGGGAGCTGTGTCATCACAGGAGCCGTCTTTACATACGTTCATGGAGATGTGCTCGAGAAAATATATACACCACGCATGTTAGACCTAAATCCTGAATAGGGTCTGTCATTGTGGAACCCGTATTGAGAGAGAGAGAGAGAGAGAGAGAGAGAGAGAGAGAGAGAGAGAGAGAGAGAGAGAGAGAGAGAGAGAGAGAGAGAGAGAGAGAGAGAGAGAGTTCGGGAAGTGCAAATATGACCAGCGCGTCTGGTGCCTTAAAAGTCTGGCCTGGGCTATGAAGAGGTGAAACTCGGCAATTACCTTCCTAGAACAGTAGAGGGAAAAGAGAGGATCCTATGACGACTTTCAAGGTTTCAAGTCCAGATGATGATGTTGGACGATGATGGATAGTTTCCTTTTCAAAGCTGCGGGAGAGGAACGAGAAGAGAACGGGCATACGTGGACACTTCAAAAATAGAATGATATGAATGACGTAAGGATACGTCTTTCTCAGTAATAAATAACTGACAGATGGAGTTCCTTGAGAGTTGACTGTGAAAGGACTCTGGTTATCAGCACCAAAGCAAGGCTGGACCAAGAGATGTGTTTCAGGGTCAGGACAATATCAACATGACTATTGCCAGGCTATAACGAATACCACTATAGGCTATGGAGACTACTATAATAGTGTGAGAATCTAGGCTATGGGTACTGCTAATATAGGCTACGGTGTACTACTATTTGCTGAGCTATGGAGAATACTATGCTAGGCTATGGAGAATACTATATGTGCTAGGTTATGGAGAATACTATATATGTGCTAGGCTATGGAGAATACTATTTATGTGCTAGGCTATGGAGAATACTATATATGTGCTAGGCTATGGAGAATACTATATGTGCTAGGCTATGAGGAAAACTATGCTAGGCTATGGAGAATACTATATATGTGCTAGGCTATGGAGAATACTATATATGTGCTAGGCTATGGAGAATACTATATGTGCTAGGCTATGGAGAATACTATATGTGCTAGGCTATGGAGAATACTATGCTAGGTTATGGAGAATACTATATATGTGCTAGGCTATGGAGAACACTATATATGTGCTAGGCTATGGAGAATACTATATGTGCTAGGCTATGGAGAATACTATATATGTGCTAGGCTATGGAGAATACTATATGTGCTAGGCTATGGAGAATACTATATGTGCTAGGTTATGGAGACTACTACTTGAGTGTGAGCACTATGGAGAATACTTTATGTGCTAGGCTATGGAGAATACTACTAGTGTGAGCAGAGATACAGACACACACTTTACAACACGGTGTCTTACTTTAAGTGAAATCTGAGCCTTTTTGAGACAGGTTTAAACAAACCCTGCAAAATAACGGCACATCTTACATTCGCTAAATGGCAACGTATCTAAAATTCTACGACTGCATCCACTTTCTGCACGTGATAAATACATCAGCTGGTATATGTAAGCTTCTATAACGAACGAATTATATAAAAGCTTCCGTTATAATCACCTGACCACCTGTGCAATGCGATTCGTTTGCGCAACCGCTCACAGGGAGGAGCATGGTTGACCCACCACACAATACATCAACGTCTGACAGTCAACAATCTTGAAACTTGCTCTCTTCCTTCTTTCGTCCTTCCCTCACCCTACAACCTTTAAGACACAAGTCAACGAACAATCAAGGGGCTCTGATGAACTTCATTCCATTCCTCATACAAGATGGGCCATGTTTTGCTCGTACCAAGTCGGTCGCTACATAAAATCAATGTATACAGACACCAGAGGTATGTATGTGAGTGTATCTATTGAGGAGGAACTTCCCGCCAACCGCGTCCGTTTTCTACAGTCCAGAAGAGCTCACGGTTGGTTAGGCGTCAGCGGCTGAGGTAAAGACGGGGGGTCTTAATAACGACGGTCTCTACGGCACTGGAGAGTAATTAGGCAATGTTCTCAAGGAGGTGGAGCACACTACGCGGCCCTCATCCCTGCACTTCTCACCCACCACCACCTCGCTTTATCTACAGAGGGGGAAAAAAAAAGATGGAAATAAAATGCCGTAATTTAGCCTCACAGAGAGAATGAAAAATGGTGAATTCAATTTACCGTGGTCACGTCGGGTGGAATAAAGTGTTACACGACACACACAAAATGGTCGCACTCGTCTGTACCCGCTGCCGCCTCTCATGTGGCCGGCTCAAATGGTGGAAATTAATCCTTGTTTCAGAACTCATAAAGTGGAGCTATACTGACCACTTCACTCCACGAGAGGAGAGCCACCGAAGGGTCCACTTCTTAAACGTACTTCCACTTCTTCTACTTGTGTGTCTGGACTTACAATGTGATTTTTAACATTGGATCTGATAAAGACATAAACAGAACGAATGAAAGAGATACAAGTGGTTTTCACTTATGTTTCCCTAGCAATACCTTCGTAGCTCCCGTTCCCATCCCCAAGTGTTCATGGTGCACACATTGCACGATGATAATGATGATGATGATGATGATATTAATGATAATGATGATGATGATGATGATGATATTAATGATGATGATGATGATATTAATTATGATGATGATGATCTTTATGATTTTATTAAGAACATATTCAGCAGAGACTAATGAATCTGGGGAAACATAGCAATTCATATCATATTACTACCATTTTCGGTAATTGTCTGACCACACGAAACACGAAGTACAGATTGTGTAAGCATTCCACAGGCTTCGTAATCCAGATACAGAATGGAGCAAGATTATGATGGGCGACTTACGGTACTTTTCTAATACATCTACGTTCTACCCGACTGAACCAAGTGTGCCTGTGTACATGAATGGTGTCTGGTATGTCCAAATATAACTGCACCTCACACTAATCATCAGCAATGAACAGCATCCCAGTCACGAACACAGACGAGGTTTAATCTAAGCGAATGGTCTGTGTGGTATCATACCCTGGTGTAACCCAGGGGGTGTCAGGTCTGCGCCCAGGTCATGATATCCAAAGGTCGCACCGTCGTCCTCGAAGTCACAGCTCTCCAGCTACAGTAATCTTCTCTTACTACGGACAAAGCAGATGTCTTCCACAACTTCTAACTGCGCCATCCATGTCGGTCAACACTAACCAATCCAGGTCACAATGCTACTACGTATACTAGTTAGTCCTATCACTATTTACAAGATCGTTAACGCTAAGTACACACACACACACACACACACACACACACACACACACACACACACAACACACACACACACACAAAAGAGAGGAAATCTATGATTTACGATATGGCGTAAAGCGCGGGTGCTTCTCTGCCCCAGTCATGGCCATCCCGGTTTAGGATAAATATCTACCAGCCCCAAAAGAAGGACTAACAGCTGGGTTGGTTCTGGGCCCACTTCCCTAGTCCAGGATTCGAACCCGGGCTTTGCGTGATTCACTATCAGCGTCGCTAACCACTACAGTGACTACACCATGGAAGCTTATAAATATTATCATAAAAATCTGCAGCTGGACCACGTTGTATCATGGTTGTGATGTACATAGAGCAGGGAGGGAGAGGGAGTTCAATCGTATCTTATTAATGAGGAGAGCGGTAACTTAGCCTTCCTCATGACGCACGATGATAATCAAACAGATAATAACTGTCGCTAATACTAATAATTTTTTGCGTGTCAATTATATATATACATAAAAGTACCAATAATGCATTTTTTTTTCTGTGTACTACATCAAATAAAGCGGTATAACCATTAGAAACAAGTCTAAAAATCCCAAAGCTAAAAAAACGATTTTGTCTTGTTTACAATGTTTTATATGTCATTTTTTTTGGTCAGATGAGCATTCATCTGTTTCCTCCACATCACTTTGTCGTTCTTCCACAAGTTCAGTAGTCAGTCTTGCTCGTTTCTTGTCTTGAATGTTTTTCTTTTTTTCCTTCATTACTGGACACGTACGTTCACATGTTTGTTGCTCCAATCATCGCAAGATCTTCCACTGCCTCACTAACCAAGAGCTGTTCTTACGTAGGTCAGTTGACCCATGGTAAGTAAGGACATCATCTTGCTGAAGAAGAAGGTGTGTCATGTCTGTGTCGACTGCACGTCTCCACGTTCCCCGAGACCAAAGCCTCGAGGTCAGGGGTGCCCAGTCTCGTGCTTACGAGCACCGATCCGGGTCATGTAGGAGAACACCTTCGTGAAATCACGAGAGCACCACCGTGCTCGCTCGCGAACATCAGGTTAAGATCTCTTGGTCTCGAGAGTACAGTATCTTTAACATCAGGTTAAGATCTCTTGGTCTCGAGAGTGCAGTATCTTTAACATCAGGTTAAGATCTCTTGGTCTCGAGAGTGCAGTATCTTTAACATCAGGTTAAGATCTCTTGGTCTCGAGAGTACAGTATCTTTAACATCAGGTTAAGATCTCTTGGTCTCGAGAGTGCAGTATCTTTAACATCAGGTTAAGATCTCTTGGTCTCGAGAGTACAGTATCTTTAACATCAGGTTAAGATCTCTTGGTCTCGAGAGTGCAGTATCTTTACTAAACTTCCAATCCTCAGGAGTAGGGTGAAATTTTTCACGATCATTCATTAATTTTCATCACGACTGAATGAATCAATATTCGACGGGCACAAAAAGAGGGCAACACAAGCAGTTGATCACCTGTTGGTCTCCGCCCTACTGTGTTGACCTAATTCCCACACGTCTCGAGCCACAACCAATCACTTTCTAGCTGTCTGTTCTACTCACTCAAAAACTAGAAAATTATAAACTCGTGTATATGCTCCATAACCAGATGGAATTACAAAGAAAAAGGATTGCAAAAATAATCATGGCATTTACAACTAAGACTGAAAAAACAAATCTCTCACAACAGCTGGACAGCTTCTGCCCAACACAAGGGGGCCACGAAACACAGTTTCAACAGCAAAATGTTCACAAGACAATGATAACTTTGTACAGCATGGCAGTAAGGAACACATCGGTGGACACACACGTTCTAATGTACGAGTCAGTAGTAACTCACACCCTAGCCTCTCCAACCCTGACACGAAAACTCACGTCCAGCCCACACCCAAGGCCAGGGGGCTTCGCCTGCAACCAAGAGACGGGACCCGATCCTGGAACGAGAGGCTATGGGTGGTGGTGTAGGCAGAGAGCGCCAATCCCTCAGCAACAGAGACGCGTACTAACACAAGAGAATTTCAAACAGCAGCGGCAAACCCATGGAACACACACAAACACACACACACACACACACGCACACACACACACACACAAAACCTCTTCAGTTATTCACAGACATCCCACTCAGCCGCCGTCACACTCCTTACCAGGTGACACTCCTCCCGCTCCTCCTCCCCCAACCCCCAACCACACCTCTTGCACTCACCTTCAATCTACTCCCCCACACTTGAGCACGCAGGCACCACCACCTTGAACGTTATGATAGCCTTTTGACCTGAACGTTCAAGGTCGTGTTCAAAACGGCCAGGGCCATCAAACCCAAGGGGAGTTCGGTCGTTTTCGAGGGTCGTACCTTCGTGACCAAAGGTCGTGCCGTCGTGATCAAAGGTGATATACTCAAAGGTCGTGCCGTCGTAACTAAAGACCACGGGTGCTCAAGGGTCGTACCGTGTGCTCAAGGGTCGTACCGTCGTGTTCACGGGGTCAAACAACAAAACATAAGCCTAAGCCAGCTCGGTCATGCAGAAAGGCATCAAAAGAAAAAAGAAAAAATTCGAAACTATGCCTGACAGACTTACCTACTGCAGAACACCCGCTGTGTCATTACGTGTCGTGACTTAAGTACACCGCCCGAGCAATACGTATGAATATTTGATGCTCTGAGCGTCCACTAATATGAGAGAGAGAGAGAGAGAGAGAGAGAGAGAGAGAGAGAGAGAGAGAGAGAGAGAGAGAGAGAGAGAGAGAGAGAGAGAGAGAGACTACCGTTGCGCTGCAGTCCTTTCGTGACACACGCACTCGCCTTCCACTGACATATCTCGTGAGAGCTAAACAGAGGAACCGAAATTGCGGGCGGGTTCGAATCATAGGGATGAAGTCAGACCCGCGCTCGACTCACTTCATCAATGAGGCAATGTTGGTCCGTCCTGACATATATAACTTAAAGTGAATCAATATTTCCAGGTGGGGACAGCAATACCTCACATACACAATAACGTGTAGCTGAGGAAGTCCAGCGGGCGAGGAAGAGGAGCACGTGTTATCTAACCTAACCAGCACACAGGAACGAAGCTCAATATTGAACTATGTCATCTTTATAACACTCCAGTATGTTTGGAAACATTAAGTGTGAATGGTACATAGTAAAGTGATTCTCTATACCTGCGTCATACTCGCTTATATATCATACTTGTGTATGATGCACGACACAAGAACAACACAATAACTTGTGCTAGGCTCCAGAGTCCACATGTATCCCGTACTGGGCTCAAGAATTTGGTTGATAAAGCTGATGAACTTGTCCATACTTCAGAAGTGAAGGAGGAAGGCGATAGTACTCCCTGGGTACGGCTGCCAGTAGCCTTAAAACCATATCACTCAGAAAGAACACGAACAAAATGTTTTTGACTTACGGGGAAGAGAAATTAATATATATATATATATATATATATATATATATATATATATATATATATATATATATATATATATATATATACAAGTCCGTATACTACCACAATGTCGTGCGAGAATACACACACACACACACACACACACACTCGTGCGATACACACACACACACACACACACACACACAAAATAGGCTCAGCAGACGCCTTTATGTTGTTGTCGCCCAACTTCGGCTGAGCTATAAATATTCATGGGAATCTGCCCCACCTGTTGCTAAGGAAAAGACCAAATGTAAACTCTGCCAACGCCGCCATTCCCACACCCTGCAACATTAGGTACTTGACTGCTGTACAATCACCGAGATCACAGATGATTCTCCCCAAACAATACAAGATACGTGCAAACATTTCATCCTCCGATACTTGAGAAGTATCGTAACTTCGCCAATCGTATAGTTTATTTCTTACGTAATCCATTCATTGTTGTTCAACTGTTGTAAACCTCACTTTACCATGTAAACTGCCGAATAACTCAAAGTGTGTTACCTAAACCATGTTAACACTTTCCTCACTATGTAACCTATCATGCATTTCTATCACCGAGGCCCAGACCCTGGACTTAGCGCGCACTGTATCCTCTTCTGCGCCACCGCCCACAGGATGGCATGAGTGCACGGTAAATCGGCCGCTCTTGCGGCAAAATTGAAAACCACTCGATACACACAGGCTGGGCAGGTGCTGAGGCAAAGGGGCACGGGCCGGGTACAGCGGGTGGTCATGGAGGAGCGAGTGTCAGTGTGGCCCCAAGATGAGAGGCGGGGTCGAGCGGCCCGTGTGCCCGTCTGGCAGGCAGTGCGAGGGGCGAGAAGTGAGAGTGTGTGTGTGTGTGTGTGTGTGTGTGTGTGTGTGTGTGTGTGTGTGTGTGTGTGTGTGAAGCACGTATGGTGAGAGCGGGTTGTGTGGTAGACATGCTGAGAGGCGGGTAGAGGAGGTAGGTATGCTGAGAGGGCGAGGAGAGTGTACTAGGAATGCTGAGATGGCGGGGAGAGTGTGGCAGGTAAGCTTAAAGGGTAAGAAATGTATGGTGAACCAAAGTGTTGTGCGATTATGTGCAGAGGTGATGTGAGGAGGATGTAAAGAAGAGAGGGGGAAAGTGAGAAGGGTATACAATGTAAGGGAGAGGAAGGGGACACTCTGGAGAGTAAAGAATGGAAGAAGGCAAAGGGAAAGTATGTGAGAGGGGCTGAAGAGACGAACACCATAGAAAGTGGTGGGAGGGGCGGTGGGAAAAGGAGAGAGTCTCGGACACAGGGGGTGGCCAGCCAGACTGAGGGGCGCGGCCGAAATTCTAATATGAGAGAGATATGGCCCCTACTACAGGTGAATGTTAAGCAGGGTGCTGCTGGTAATGAACCCCCTCTAGCCGGCCGGCGGGAGGACGGAGGTGGGCAGCTGGCTGGCTGGCTGGCTGGCTTGCGGGCAGAACTGGGCAAGACTATAATTCCAGGACCCTGTATGGCGTCTCATAGTAGAGAGAGAGAGAGAGAGAGAGAGAGAGAGAGAGAGAGAGAGAGAGAGAGAGAGAGTACTCTTAACGCCCCGAGCACGACCGTGCGACTCACCAGCACGACAGTACGACTTCCTTTTGCACGACGACACAACACCACGACTCTTAGGTACGACGACTTGGCTTTCCGTGCTTCAAGGGTCGTATCGTCGTGCTTCAAGGGTCGTATCGTCGTGTTTCAAGGGTCGTATCGTCGTGCTTCAAGGGTCGTATCGTCGTGTTTCAAGGGTCGTATCGTCGTGCTTCAAGGGTCGTATCGTCGTGTTTCAAGGGCCTTACCAGAAGCCACATCAACGATGGCCTTGAGGCTGGGGGGTGCCTCCGAGTATCTTCCGTTTATCCTCGTCATTTGTTATCTCAAGCTTGTGACGTTAATCCAATCCTTGTTGTTCAACTGTTGTAAAGTTCACCCACCAGGTAAACTGCCGAATAATTCACTGTCTCGCCCAAACCTCGTTAACACAAAATCGCCGCCACTACATACATAGGCTGGCAGCACCAGTGTCTCTGGGGAAAGGCTTTCATCGAGGCGAGAACAAGATAAACCTATAAGATGCAACCCCACAGAACACAGCTGGAGTGTATGCCACAGCAAGTGGCCACTTTATACAATGATAAAAAAAGGTCAGATAAAAAGCCGTCCAAATCATACAACCATTTCCTGGACTTTTTGTCCAACTGCTCGGGAAAAGAGCCGCTGCAAGGCTCCCTCTCCCACCGTATGTACGTCTATGGTCAGTCATCATTGATGGCGGCCGTGCTAAGGATTAGACACCCGGGAAGAGGTAACACAGGTCTCTCTCTCTCTCTCTCTCTCTCTCTCTCTCTCTCTCTCTCTCTCTCTCTCTCTCTCTCTCTCTCTCTCTCTCTGTGCTTTCCGGAGCATCGTGCCATCCCCCACCTACACCATCAGTGACCCCCTGCAGTTGCGCACGACGTGTCTTAAAACGCCCTTGAGCAGGGGAGCACGGCGGCCCCCTGAGCAGCACGACGACGGTGGTACGGCCGCTGGCTCCGCCCGGCCTCCCACTGATCCCATCGGCCGGGGTCATCCCGCCGCCGTCGTGCTCATGAGCTGTACCGTCGCGCTCCAGAGATTAAACCGGACCGGGCGATAGTTTTAAAACCAACATCAAACGTCTGCAATGCAAATTTCATTTACCGCGTATGCATTAACAAGGCCCACCCAGACCAGGGAACTAGCAGCTCGGGGAGGGGGGGGGGGGTATTCGTGGCTGTATGTAAAGAACATACCAATTTGCAGCCACGACTCTCTCTCTCTCGTGCACTTCCCGAGCAGCCTTAACACAGTGAGGGACGCCATGAATGCTCCGACCTTCCATCAAAACGTCGCAGTCTTTTTTTTCCCCTGTTTTCTGTGAGGCTCTCTCGCTGCTCTGAGAGACTGTCGAAAAATAGATATTTAAATCCTCTGTTCTATAAGTCTCGGCATAGAAGACGGAGCCTTCCACACCACCACACCACACTGAGGGGCTGCCATATTCAGCAAACACACCACACACCACACTGAGGGGCTGCCATATTCAGCAAACACACCACACATCACACTGAGGGGCTGCCATATTCAGCAAACACACCACACACCACCACCACACCACCGGGGTACCACACCAACCGTGGCGCGGTACACTCCTAATGAAATAAGATGGATACCTGTACAATCAGCTGCTGTAGAGTCGTCTCATGCAAATACATTCTACAGCACTGACCATGTGCTAAGCATTGGCTATGACTGAGGGACAAGGGTGCGGTAAGGAACGACTGGGTACTTGACTGTACCATCGCATCAGTGATTACTCTCCTCTCTCTCTCTCTCTCTCTCTCTCTCTCTCTCTCTCTCTCTCTCTCTCTCTCTCTCTCTCTCTCTCTCTACGTAATCTCCTCAACCGTGGAAAGTAAAGATGTCCGTCCGTAAGGGTCGAAAATTTCCTTTGCCGACGGCATTTGAAATATTACGTACATCAAGCATATATGTGATTATAATGACCCTAAATTTGTCTTACTTTATCTTGATTTACTTCATTTGTTTTCCTTATATCAGCGCTTCACGAGTGTATATGACTGACTTCAACAATTACAATCCGTGGTGATAGATTTTCCATTTTCTTTCAGAGGATGATGGGTCATAACGGTAGAACGTTGCTCAAACTGGATATGCGGTGAGGCACGAGCACAGCAGAGCCTACAGCCATTCGACTGTGAAACACTTTTGACGGCTGCGCTGAATGTGGCGTTCAGCCGCTGTCCAATCATAGGTTCATTCTAACTACACACACACACACACACACACACGCACACACACACAGTGACTCTTCAAACGATGGTATACGCAACAACCCCGTACGTGTCTGTTCCTTGTACTCAGGGTCCTGCTGGGTGCCGTCTACGGAACAATACGGAACGCCTCGATCACCTGAGCACACGGGGAACTACCGAGGATTAGATACAAGGCCGAGCCATCATACCCACGGGTGGTACCATAATGACTGGTCCACTGTTACTCTGGGCAGCCACACTGAGGCTCACGTAACCCTTAGGTCTGGTCCTCCTGGCCACCGTGCACGCCACACTACCCTAGAGTCTGGTCCTCCTGGCCACCGTGCACGCCACACCATCCTTAAGTCTGGTCCTCCTGGCCACCGTGCACGCCACACCATCCTTAAGTCTGGTCCTCCTGGCCACCGTGCACGCTACACTATCCTTAAGTCTGGTCCTCCTGGCCACCGTGCACGCCACACTACCCTTAAGTCTGGTCCTCCTGGCCACCGTGCACGCTACACCACATCACACATTAAACCTGCTTCCTTTCACCACTTCAAACACCAGAATTCTGCAGCACATCTCTCCTAACCCGTCTCCGTCCCTGTGGGCTACCATCCACGCCATCATACTCACATCTACACATTACAATTCAGACTTGGATCCTTTCGCTCGCGTGCTGGGTAGCCCCTCTCCTCGCCTACCATTCACAGGGTGTCCAGCACCTGCAGCACACTGGCAGTGCGGTGTACAATGTACCTGGGGGGGTCTGCTGTGGCCAACCCTCACACCAGCGTCTAAGGACGTATGTGCCACCCGTTACCTTACGCACACGAAGCAAAAATATTACCTTAATAATAGGTGTTGGATGACAACGTACAGAGATCGGCAGGTACTGTTCAATGCCTTACCGTTAAGACTCATTCACATCATTTTCCTAATCTAGGCTTTGGCAAATTTCAGGAATTTCGATTACCATGACTTATCACTCTGGACGGACCATGAGCAACAAGAAAAAGTAGATAATAAAGTGATTAAAGAAAAAATAGATCATAAAATGAATAAATAAAAAATAGATAATAAAATGAATAAAGAAAAGATAGATAATAAAATGAATAGCAACAGATATCTATCTAAAAACATAGACTACAAAATAACATAAAAAATAGATAAAAAAAAATAACATCAGATATCTACCTCAAAAACACATACTACAAAACAGCATAAAAAATGATAAGCTTTCAGTTAGGAAAACTTCACAATGGAATGCATTTACCTGTTTACACGTAACTTCAGCGTCCGCCTAATTTACAGTTATGTTGCTTCAACTAGGGCAGCCGGGCGGGTGTAAATGCGACAATGGCCGTGTTTACGGTAGGGGGGGTGGGGTAAATGTGGCAGAAATGTGGTGGTGTGTGACTACCGTCCACGTTATTCCCTTCAATATGTGTGACCATCAAAACCAACTGGTGAGGCAGGTTAACTTTGTTAAGGGCGGTCACACACACACACACACACACACACACACACACACACACACATACACACACACACACACACACACACACATACACATCCAAGCCAGCTACTGCTGGTGAAATGCCTCCAGTACCAAGACATGCAGCAGCAACTGCTGCTGCTAGTGAAGCTTGCACGTCTTCATCATTCTGCTGAACTGTCACACACACACACACACACACACACACACACACACCGAGGCGCGTCCTCAACTTGCCTGGACGAAGTGACAAATGAAGCAGCCAGCGGCGGGCACGACGTCTGGTGTGTGTGTGTGTAGAGAGAGAGAGAGTAGTGAGGGGTAACGTCCATTAACACGCGCCAAACAAGGACTAGGTTGAGAGCATGTGGCTGGGATTAAGATGCCAGCCAGACAGAGGCAGGATAATAAGAGGCTGGTTAATATGGGACCAACACACCCAATTACCACCACCTCTACCCTCTCCTGCAAGCCACACCGCTGGCTCCGCTCCCCCGCCTCACACTCCACAAACCTCGGGCCTCACATACTAAGCCGCGGGGAAAACGCCAGAACCATCGCCACACTTTCCACATTCATCGTCTCCACAATGCCTGCCTTCCCAGATTCACCTACGCCTCCCCCGCCCGGTCTTGCTCCCCTTCCACCACACCGCATGCCCACTGTAATAATACCATGTTCACCAATCACCTCACCAGGTCTCCAGACAACACACCCACTGTGATGACATGTTCAATAATCACCTCACCAGGTCTCCACACCGCATACCCACTGTGATAACATGTTCAATAATCATTTCACCAGGTCTCCACACCGCATACCCACTGAGATAACATGTTCAATAATCACCTCACCAGGTCTCCACACCGCATACCCACTGAGATAACATGTTCAATAATCACCTCACCAGGTCTCCACACCGCATACCCACTGTGATGACATGTTCAATAATCATCTCACCAGGTCTCCAAACCACACACCCTCCGTGATAACATGTTCAATAATCACCTCACCAAGTCTCACTTCACCACATCCCTCAGTTCGTACCCAGAGAACCGCAGCGCATCGCTTTAATCAACAAGGCTACAATACATAACGAACCCCATTCTAGACACGTCCTTTCACCCACACACATAAATTCTTCCATTTAAAAGTAAACTCAACAATTTCAATCTACGTTCACCATTTACACCACGAGCTCCCGCCAGGATAACAAACGTCTACTTGACGAAAACCTCCTCCCACTGAGCTCGAATTAACCCAAGCGTTGCCTAGTGCTCGGCGGTGAGCGGCACGCGCTAGCCCAGCCTTCTCGCACAATCTCAATGTACTTACTGTCCCTCTGTCTGTCTGTCTGTCTGTCTGTCTGTCGTGGCTACAATGGTCTTCGGCAGTTTAGCTCTGGTGAGAATAACAGGCAGACAAGGTGCTAATACGAGGGAGGCAGCGCACACCGGGTAGGGAGGTGCACCAATCAGATGATCATCTAGAGAGCACCCGCCGTGCACTGCCTGTATGAGGTGTCTGGCCACGCAGGGCGCACTTCAAAACCTGAACATTACAACCCAATACAGGAGACGGTAGTGAGATATAAATGCTTTCACTCACTATGAGGCTCTGGTTATTAGTGTCACCTACCCTCCTCCCTCTTCTTCCTGCTCCTCCTCCTCCTCCTTCAGGCCTCAATACGCCCTTTCAGACTTACCGTCCACCACCACCACCACCACATCATCGTTACTGTTACTAAGGTTTTACCCCTCCCTCCCTCCCTCCCTCGCTCTCGCTAGCCCGGGGTCACCATCAATAAGTCATCCACTCGGCCGCCATGGCTGCTTTCCTTGACGGAGACCAAGACTGAAGTACGGTCTCTCAGAACC
The DNA here is from genome assembly GCF_036320965.1 of Panulirus ornatus. NCBI lineage: Eukaryota > Metazoa > Arthropoda > Malacostraca > Decapoda > Palinuridae > Panulirus > Panulirus ornatus. Next base: position 28,021,910 of record NC_092281.1, read on the forward strand.
AAGACAACGGACGACACAAGTGTGGCGTTGGAACACTTCCCACGGCAGGAGAGAGAGGAAGGATCAACTAGTGCAGGATGTAGTTCTAGCAGCCTCAGTGAAGCTAGGTAGCTCGAAACTAGTAATGGAAGGGACAAGTAAGACCAGCTGGTCTTGCCTTATGGCTCGCCAGGGCCACATACCACGCCAGAACCACATCCTTCGCCAACCTGTCCTCCTGCTTTTCGGTAACGTGCTAACATCACACTTCATCTATTTCTTAAGTCAATAGAGACGGCACGGACATCTGAAAGCCCAAGTGAAGACCATCTCATTAACGCTAACTACTGCATGTATACATATAGCCTAACTGGTCCATTACGATACTGACGACCGGACTCCCTACAACGTAACCAAAACTGACGAGATAACGTTAACACAGCCATCAATATTTATATCCACAAACCAAGGATGATGCCTCCGGCCAGCTAGAACAAATGTCAACACAAGAACAATATGGATGTTTTCGGTCTAGTCCATTTTCTTCATATTTACTTCCTTCTCATTTGTCTCTTTATCCTTGATTCTTGTGTTTAATTCCATGACATGACTTCCATCACAAATAAATCTTTCATGCGTATATTTTGCTAAACACTGTGCTTGTTTTGATGGTATGGGCACGTGCACACACACACACACACACGCACACACACACACACACACACACACACACACACACACACACACGAAGAACGAAAACAAAGAATAAAAGACGAAAGTCCACACGGTGCTGAACGGCCTACCAATGAAGACACATTTGAGTAAGCCAGCCAAGGCTTGTGATGGAACGAATCCCCAGGAATCAAAGAAAATTCTCGTGCCAAGACACCACTGCACTGGTGACACAGTGCAACAAGCACACGTAACAACGTACCGCATCAAGAGATGGGGCCCTCACGAGCGTACAACTCTTCCCATACTGTGCAAGTCCATGACTAAACAACCATTTCAACCACTCACAGACTAGAATAACACTTACACAATAGAAAACGTCCAGCATCTAACCTATGACCAGCTTGTGTTTCAACGATATTAACTACAGAACAGAGCAGACCATCCAATCAATCCCCCATCCATCAAGCCATCCAGGAGCACACATCATACACAAGTACAACGCCCAAGTCTAGTGTTATAACCTCGATCCTCAAACACGACAATTCCACGGTGGAGAGAACTACGAGTTAAGTTACCACCAACTCCACCTTCACCAAATACAACAAACATAAACAAACAGGTCATGACAGTCTTAACAGGTCATGACAGTAAACAGGTCATGGCAGTCTTAACAGGTCATGACAGTAAACAGGTCATGGCAGTCTCAACGGGTCATGACAGTCTTAACAGGTCATGACAGTCTTAACAGATCATGGCAGTCTTAACAGGTCATGACAGTCTGAACAGGTCATGACAGTCTTAACAGGTCATGACAGTCTTAAAGGTCATGACAGTCTTAAAAGGTCATGGCAGTCTTAACAGGTCATGACAGTCTGAACAGGTCATGGCAGTCTTAACAGGTCATGACACTCTTAACAGGTCATGACACTCTTAACAGGTCATGACACTCTTAACAGGTCATGACAGTCTTAACAGGTCATGACACTCTTAACAGGTCATGGCAGTCGTAACAGGTTATGACAGTCAACAGGTCATGAGTCTTGTCAGGTCATGACAGTCTAACAGGTCATGACAGTCTTAAGCGAGGGTAACCCGCTTGACCATGACCTCTGGCATGACCCCCACGGGTCAGGTCAGAGGCCCTGCTGCCGCCGCCGGACACAGGTATCGTCCCCGTCTGGTCCATGGGGGCATACCGTCCCGCTCAGGTCGTGGATACACACACACACACACACAGACACGAGGCGGAACCAGGGTCAAAGGAAGCAGTTGTCCCAACGGCGACAAACTTGTGCATAATCAACGGCAACTCAAGGATGAGCTCACACAGCACATCCCGCTGTGCAGTATGACGTCATTCGCCCGCCTCTGACTTCACAGATTGGCGCCGGAGTCGACGGCCAGTTCACTGGGCATCCCAAGCTCATCCTGTGAGCTGTTGCGCAAAGTGGAGTTACAGAGGTCACGAGAGGTCGTAGTCAGACCCCCAGTGCGAGGACAATGATTGCATATAACTAACTGTTGGCTCACAACGTAAGCTAAGACTTGGTCATATCTTAAGTTTTACCGACTAAATGTATAATGTGGCTACCATCTTGGAATTTCAGGTACCCAGTTGTTAACAATAAGGTGTTGGTGGCCCTGCCTGCAGGGTTTGTTTGCACCTATCCCTCAAGGGATCTATTTTCTACGTCTCATACACAGCGTTCTAATCTGTATCCCAATCTCTGGCCGTAAAACTTACGATTCACAAGATTAGCATATACAGACACGGCAAAGCTCCAACAGTACGTATAACTCCGCCTTAGTCTGGCACTCACATGCTGTAATCGCAATCTCCTGATCTTATTACTTTGCCCGTAGACATGTTATACTTTACACATTTCACTGTGATGAAAGATGTTTTTACTAATTCATGTAAGAAAAATCCCAGTCATTTCAATTCCAACACATCCACCCTCCTCCGCACAAACCTATCGATAGCCCACGCCTCGCAACCATATAACATTGTTATAACCACTATTCCTTCAAACATACCCATTTTTGCTCTCCGAGATAACGTCCTCGCCTTCCACACATTCTTCAACGCTCCCAGAACTTTCGCCCCCTCCCCCACCCTGTGACTCACTTCCGCTTCCATGGTTCTATCCGCTGCTAAATCCACTCCCAGATACCAAAAACACTTCACTTTCTCCAGTTTTTCTCCATTCAAACTCACCTCCCAATTAACTTGTCCCTCAACCCTACTGAACCTAATAACCTTGCTCTTATTCACGTTTACTCTCAGCTTCCTTCTTTCACACAATTTACCAAACTCAGTCACCAACTTCTGCAGTTTCTCACCCGAATCAGCCACCAGCGATGTATCATCAGCGAACGACAATTGACTCACTTACCAGGCCTTCTCATCAACAACAGACTGCATACTTGTCCCTCTCCCCTAAACTCTTGCAGTCTCCTCCCTAACAACCCCATCCATAAACAAATTAAAAAACCATGGAGACATCACGCACCCCTGCCGCAAACCAACATTCACTGGGAACCAATCACTTTCCTCTCTCCCTACTCCTACACATGCCTTATTTCCTTGATAAAAACTTTTCACTGCTTCTAGCAACTTACCTCCCACACCTTCCACAGAGCATCTCTATCAACTCATATATATATATATATATATATATATATATATATATATATATATATATATATATATATATATATATATATATATATATATATTTTTTTTTTTTTTTTTTTTTGCTTTGTCGCTGTCTCCCGCGTTTGCGAGGTAGCGCAAGGAAACAGACGAAAGAAATGGCCCAACCCACCCCCATACACATGTATATACATACGTCCAAACACGCAAAATATACATACCTACACAGCTTTCCATGGTTTACCCCAGACGCTTCACATGCCCCGATTCAATCCACTGACAGCACGTCAACCCCGGTATACCACATCGATCCAATTCACTCTATTCCTTGCCCTCCTTTCACCCTCCTGCATGTTCAGGCCCCGATCACACAAAATCTTTTTCACTCCATCTTTCCACCTCCAATTTGGTCTCCCTCTTCTCCTCGTTCCCTCCACCTCCGACACATATATCCTCCTGGTCAATCTTTCCTCACTCATTCTCTCCATGTGCCCAAACCATTTCAAAACACCCTCTTCTGCTCTCTCAACCACGCTCTTTTTATTTCCAAACATCTCTCTTACCCTTACGTTACTTACTCGATCAAACCACCTCACACCACACATTGTGCTCAAACATCTCATTTCCAGCACATCCATCCTCCTGCGCACAACTCTATCTATAGCCCATGCCTCGCAACCATACAACATTGTTGGAACCACTATTCCTTCAAACATACTCATTTTTGCTTTCCGAGATAATGTTCTCGACTTCCACACATTCTTCAAGGCTCCCAGAATTTTCGCCCCCTCCCCCACCCTATGATCCACTTCCGCTTCCATGGTTCCATCCGCTGCCAGATCCACTCCCAGATATCTAAAACACTTCACTTCCAGTTTTTCTCCATTCAAACTCACCTCCCAATTGACTTGACCCTCAACCCTACTGTACCTAATAACCTTGCTCTTATTCACATTTACTCTTAACTTTCTTCTTTCACACACTTTACCAAACTCAGTCACCAGCTTCTGCAGTTTCTCACATGAATCAGCCACCAGCGCTGTATCATCAGCGAACAACAACTGACTCACTTCCCAAGCTCTCTCATCCCCAACAGACTTCATACTTGCCCCTCTTTCCAAAAACTCTCGCATTCACCTCCCCAACAACCCCATCCATAAACAAATTAAACAACCATGGAGACATTACACACCCCTGCCGCAAACCTACATTCACTGAGAACCAATCACTTTCCTCTCTTCCTACACGTACACATGCCTTACAACCTCGATAAAAACTTTTCACTGTTTCTAACAACTTGCCTCCCACACCATATATTCTTAATACCTTCCACAGAGCATCTCTATCAACTCTATCATATGCCTTCTCCAGATCCATAAATGCTACATACAAATCCATTTGCTTTTCTAAGTATTTCTCACATACATTCTTCAAAGCAAACACCTGATCCACACATCCTCTACCACTTCTGAAACCACACTGCTCTTCCCCAATCTGATGCTCTGTACATGCTTTCACCCTCTCAATCAATACCCTCCCATATAATTTACCAGGAATACTCAACAAACTTATACCTCTGTAATTTGAGCACTCACTCTTATCCCCTTTGCCTTTGTACAATGGCACTATGCACGCATTCCGCCAATCCTCAGGCACCTCACCGTGAGTCATACATACATTAAATAACCTTACCAACCAGTCAACAATACAGTCACCCCCTTTTTTAATAAATTCCACTGCAATACCATCCAAACCTGCTGCCTTGCCGGCTTTCATCTTCCGCAAAGCCTTTACTACCTCCTCTCTGTTTACCAAATCATTTTCCCTAACCCTCTCACTTTGCACACCACCTCGACCAAAACACCCTATATCTGCCACTCTATCATCAAACACATTCAACAAACCTTCAAAATACTCACTCCATCTCCTTCTCACATCACCACTACTTGTTATCACCTCCCCATTTGCGCCCTTCACTGAAGTTCCCATTTGCTCCCTTGTCTTACGCACTTTATTTACCTCCTTCCAGAACATCTTTTTATTCTCCCTAAAATTTAATGATACTCTCTCACCCCAACTCTCATTTGCCCTTTTTTTCACCTCTTGCACCTTTCTCTTGACCTCCCGTCTCTTTCTTTTATACGTCTCCCACTCAACTGCATTTTTTCCCTGCAAAAATCGTCCAAATGCCTCTCTCTTCTCTTTCACTAATACTCTTACTTCTTCATCCCACCACTCACTACCCTTTCTAATCAACCTACCTCCCACTCTTCTCATGCCACAAGCATCTTTTGCGCAATCCATCACTGATTCCCTAAATACATCCCATTCCTCCCCCACTCCCCTTACTTCCATTGTTCTCACCTTTTTCCATTCCACATATATATATATATATATATATATATATATATATATATATATATATATATATATATATATATATATATATATATATATATATATATATATTTACACAGTCATATCATCCTGTGTATCTCCCACGCAAAAAAATACCCAGCAGACTTGTCCTCGTCCTCCCATCTCAGCTGAACACCGAACACAAGACCACGTTAGTTCAAACACAAGTGGCAGAATTTACTTCATATGAACTCCGTGAGCAAAGTTATGGTCAGACATTCCGAGTCTGAGGGAACGTTCTGGTGGGAGGTGGGTGTCAACGGGTGGGGTGGGAGGTGTGTGCGGGTGGGGTGGGAGGTGGGTGTCAACGGGTGGGGTGGGAGGTGTGTGCGGGTGGGGTGGGAGGTGGGTGTCAACGGGTGGGGTGGCTGATGAGGGTTGTGCGAGGCAGCCGTGTGGGAGGAGGAAGGTGCGTTGTGGGAGGAGGCCGAATTGTTGTCCCAAGAATGGTGAAAGAGACGCCACGTAGCAATCAGCAGGACGCCGCCAGGTGACGCTGGCTCAGCAGAGCATTGCTCAAGCTCTTTCCTGTGTTCTCCACAGCCACCGCCACCACAGCCACCAGCACCACCATCAGAGCCATCACCACAACCTCACTATCAAAGATACTACGACTGCCTCTATACAAGTTGTCCTCCTCATGGCACGTTAAGACACCACAACACAGGTCTTCAGTAATGATACTCGCGCAAGAGTACGGCGGAGACAGTCTACCAACCAAGGCACTAACACAAGAGGCGAGGCACTGTGCCAACCTGGACGACCACTACCCAGCCTTGTGTAATCATAGGCTACGTTACCGCCGAGGAGCAACAACATCGGCAATTACATATACGGGAAGGCAGCTCATCCTGAGACGGCGGTCCTGTCACAGCCTGGAGGAGGAAGACAAGCCTAGCCTCGGTCGGTAGCGGCAACCCCCCCAGCACGGAGTCACACCAGCCCCGAAGAAAACGTGTAACCAGCTTCGGTCACCGCTCAGCTCTCATGTACACTCTCATTCCGCATACTGTTCCACGGTGGCCAGCCACCAGCTTTCAAAAAAAAAAGAAAATAAAAGGCAAAAACAGTTTCATCTTCCGTACACTGTCCAGGTGCAGGATCTGTTAGCATAAGAACCACGCTGACTGGCTCGCTGCTACAAACCCCCTTCTATGGGAGTAATGTCCTCTGCATGATGAGCAATGCTTCCCGTGTTGAGCGGCACGCGTCAGCCCTGCCGTTATGGCAAGACTTCGCCGTAGGTACTTGTAGGGAGGTAGTCGTCAGGCAACCTTGTCTACATTCCAAGGATTATAGGATCATATAAAGATTATATGATCATATAAAAGTGTCATACTAAAAGAACGTCCTTTCAACATCAAATAGGATTATACGACCAGACAATGTATCATGTCAGCACGACACTTACTGTCCTACACAGACAGCATTATACAACACAGCACAATGTACCACCCCATGCCTTTCCCCCCACACCCCCTACCTTCATGTCATGTAATGCCCCATACATCAACACATTAAGGAACCAACCACGGTGGCATGACAAAGCCTTCACGCCACTCCAACATTTATAACACTCACTGACTCTCACGTGAGCATTATTGCTATCATAAAACCCCTTGACACCATCAGTTTTCCATATATATTACAGACAGCCACAGTGACTCCAACACCTTTCCCTTTACCTGTACCATCCGTGTCTCCTTAATCCATATATGACCCATTAAGGAATCATCACTGCCTTCGCATAATCACCACCCAACCCCCACCACTTTCCCCAGTCCATACAACAACAGCTTCATCTCCAGCAGCCTCTACCATCTCTCTCACACCTTCCCAGTCCATACAACAATAGCTTCATCTCCAGCAGCCTCTACCATCTCTCTCACACCTTCCCAGTCCATACAACAGCAGCTTCATCTCCAGCAGCCTCTCCCATCTCACTCACACCTTCCCAGTCCATACAACAGCAGCTTCATCTCCAGCAGCCTCTCCCATCTCACTCACACCTTACCAGTCCATACAACAACATCATCATCTCCAGCAGCCTCTCCCATCTCACTTACACCTTACCAGTCCATACAACATCATCATCTCCAGCAGCCTCTCCCATCTCACTCACACCTTACCAGTCCATACAACAACATCTTCATCTCCAGCAGCCTCTCCCATCTCACTCACACCTTACCAGTCCATACAACAACATCTTCATCTCCAGCACCCTCTCCCATCTCACTCACACCTTCTCAGTCCATACAACAACATCTTCATCTCCAGCAGCCTCTCCCATCTCACTCACACCTTCTCAGTCCATACAACAACATCTTCATCTCCAGCAGCCTCTCCCATCTCACTCACACCTTCTCAGTCCATACAACAACATCTTCATCTCCAGCAGCCTCTCCCATCTCACTCACACCTTCTCAGTCCATACAACAACATCTTCATCTCCAGCAGCCTCTCCCATCTCACTCACACCTTCTCAGTCCATACAACAACATCTTCATCTCCAGCAGCCTCTCCCATCTCACTCACACCTTCCCAGTCCATACAACAACATCTTCATCTCCAGCAGCCTCTACCATCTCACTCACTGTTCCTGCAACACTACCAGCTCCTCCACTATCAGACTGCAGCATTGTTCTCCTCACCCACTACTTCGTAATGTCTTCCACTCTGCCCAAGTCTGGTCCTCGCTCTCCTGGATCCTCTGATCTTCCTGCAGCAATAAGCATGTCTCCCAAACCACCATATAACCCTCCCCCCCTCCAAAAGAAAAATAATAAAATAAAATAAATGAGTAAATAAATATATGACGTCACTCCAACATGACAAAACCAATAGCGCCTCGAGGACACGAAGCAAGCATGAAGCAGTGCCTCCAGGACACGAGGCAAGCATGAAGCACCGCCTCGAGGGCACGAGGAAAGCATGAAGCAGCGCTCGAGCACACGAGGCTAGCATGAAGCAGCGCCTCGAGGACACGAGGCTAGCATGAAACAGCGCCTCGAGGACACGAGGCAAGCATGAAGCAGCGCCTCAAAAGACTAAGCAACCATGAAGCAGCGCCTCAAAAGACTAAGCAACCATGAAGCAGCACCTCGAAAGACTAAGCAACCATGAAGCAGCGCCTCGAGGACACTAGGCAACCATGAAGCAGCGCCTCGAGGACATGCGCCAAGCATGAAGCAGCGCCTCAAGAAAACGAGGCAAGCATGAAGCACCTTCTCGAGGACACGAGGCAAGCATGAAGCAGCGCCTCGAGAACACGAAGCAAGCATGAAGCAGCGCCTCGAGGACACGAGGCAAGCATGAAGCAGCGCCTCAAAAGACTAAGCAACCATGAAGCAGCGCTCGAACACACGAGGCTAGCATGAAGCAGCGCCTCGAGGACACGAGGCAAGCATGAAGCAGCGCCTCGAGGACATGCGCCAAGCATGATGCAGCGCCTCAAGGACACGAGGAAAGCATGAAGCACCTTCTCCAGGACACGAGGCAAGCATGAAGCAGCGCCTCGAGGACACGAGGCAAGCATGAAGCACCGCCTCGAGGACACGAGGCAAGCATGAAGCACCACCTCGAGGACACGAGGCAAGCATGAAGCAGCGCTCGAGCACACGAGGCTAGCATGAAACAGCGCCTCGAGGGCACGAGGCAAGCATGAAGCAGCGCCTCGAGGACACGAGGCAAGCATGAAGCAGCGCCTCGAAAGACTAAACAACCATGAAGCAGCGCCTCGAGGACACTAGGCAAGCATGAAGCAGCGCCTCGAAAGACTAAGCAACCATGAAGCAGCGCCTCGAGGACACTAGGCAAGCATGAAGCAGCGCCTCGAAAGACTAAGCAACCATGAAGCAGCGCCTCGAGGCCACTAGGCAAGCATGAAGGAGCGCCTCGAGGACATGCGCCAAGCATGAAGCAGCGCCTCAAGAACACGAAGCAAGCATGAAGCAGCGCCTCGAGGACACGAGGAAAGCATGAAGCAGCACCTCGAGGACACACGTCAAGCATAAAGCAGCGACTCGAGGACACGCGGCAAGCATGAAGCAGCGCCTCGAGGACACGAGGCAAGCATGAAGCAGCACCTCGAGGACACACGTCAAGCATAAAGCAGCGACTCGAGGACACGAGGCAAGCATGAAGCAGCGCCTCGAGGACACGAGGCAAGCATGAAGCAGCTTCCTACAAGCCACAAAACGATACATTACGCTCGAAGGATACATCAAGACACCCTCCATGACACACACACACACACACACACACACACTATACAACACAACTTTCTCTCTCTATATACATATCACCCACACACACACACACACACATCTAACGACCTTCACTCCAACATCCCCCGTTCTCAAAAGAGCAAAACAAAGCAACACAGCAGCGTGGAAGAATCTGCTGTTATTCTCAGATATTGGAAAACCCACAGAGGCGGAAACATGTTAGGAAGGATTGTCTTCCATTCATGAGTAACCCAAGCATAGATACACGGTAGGAGGCGACAGACCCGCCAACTGGGACGACGTTCAACGTGTCCCCAACACAACCCATCCCCTCTCTCTCTCTCTCTCTCTCTCTCTCTCTCTCTCTCTCTCTCTCTCTCTCTCTCTCTCTCTCTCTCTCTCTCATATGTTGGCACACGTGACCATAACATGGTCAGGTTCGGCGTTAACAACATCGAAACTCGACTCCCCTACCCGAGGGCCAGTATCATAAGGCTAACTTTACCAGGGCGGATTACTGTACTGGGTTGCGCGAGGCGTATCAGCCTATCACCCTCGATGGTCCATGCCCATAGGAATGATGATGGGCCAGTCTCAAGCGTCAGTGTACACACACATCAACAAGACACAGTCATTCCCATGTACGGCAAACACACCACCACCACCAACAGGCCTGACTGGTACATCCCCACATATTGCAAGAGTTTATACGGAGCCAGAAATAAACTCTACAAGCTTAAGAAATCAGAAATAAACTCTACAAGCTTAAGAAATCAGAAATAAACTCTACAAGCTTAAGAAATCAGAAATAAACTCTACAAGCTTAAGAAATCAGAAATAAACTCTACAAGCTTAAGAAATCAGAAATAAACTCTACAACCTTAAGAAATCAGAAAATAACCCACGGATTCCAAACGCAATACAACACAATTACGGGAGACGTGAAAAGACTCATCAACCAAACCAAGGGAGAACATGAAGCGAGTCCTGCACGAGATCTTATAGATATGTCAATAATAAGAAACATACAAAAGTGGAGGATAAAAGCATAGCAACAACCCTGAATATCTTTCTTTTTCCCCCGGTTCTGATTCTACTCCGGAAAGAAGCGACACGAATTTTGAGACAGTGGTAAATAACATTCACACGATACCTGAATTTTCAGTCACAGCTGGAGAGAAAACTAAGAAAAGTCCAGGTCCTGATCGTTTCTATCCACGAATAATCAAAAACGTCTAACACCATATTGCCAAACCGTTAACCTATATACTTTCAATACATCCCTCCAGGATGGAGTCGTCCCCCAGGACTGGAGACTGGCAGACGTCACTCCTATATTCAAAACGGGAAGCCGCGAAATGCATGATATTACCGACCGACTAATCTCACATGAATCATATGTTCACTTCTGTAGTCGATTATCAGATATAACATCGTAGCCTACTTAGAACACAGTCTGATCAATTAGACGCAGCATGGTTTTAGAAGACGCATATCATCCCTTACAAACTTCCTTGAATTTTATCATACATGATTCAATACCCACGACAAGACAAAAGCAACAGACATTATGTTTCTGGACTTCCAGAAAGCATTTGACAAAGTCCTCCCCCACGTTAACCTGATGCATGAAGTCCGGGCCCTGGGGATTACTGGTGACATAGGACATTAGATACAAGCTCGGTGACGTGATAGGAAGCTTACGTGATAGGAAGCAGAGTCGTAACGAATGGTGAATCATCACCGTGGTCACCCGTTACTAGTGGGGGTTACCAAGGGATCCGTACTTGGGCCTACATAGTTTTCATCATTCATGTGAATGACGTTGATATTGACTAACTTACTGCCCATATCTAAAGATGGCACAAAGATCGGCAATGCCATATCAAACTGAAGAGGATACGCTTAGATTACAAGAAGATCGAGACAAAAATAGCTGAATTGTCTACAAAATGGCAAATGCCATGTAACGTCAATAAATGTCAGCTGTTACATGCAGGAAACCTCAAAAATGAACTGATGGGCCACAAGATAAAGGACATCCCTAGTATGAGGGATCTAGGGGTCACAGTCTCAAACAACATTAAATTCTCCGATCATTACAATGAAGCTCCCAAGAAAGAAAATAGGATGTTAGGATTTAACAGAAACTTTTCATACATAAGCAAGGATGTGATACTGCCACTATTCCTAATTCTAGTTAGACCCAACCTCGAATATGTAGTGCACTTTTGGGGCCCACAGTAGAGCAAGGATATTTCTAAATTGGAAGCAGTGCAGCGAAGAGCAAGTAAACTGATTCCATCAACACGCAACAAACCATATCTGGACAGATTGCGAGAATTGAACTTGTTCTCCGTTACCGAGTCAAATCAATAGAACGTTTCAAAATACTTAAAGTACACAACAATGTCAATATTGATAATGTCTTTACAATAGCATCAGCACCACCAACGAGAGAAAATGGACTAAAACTAAGATGTCACCGAGTTAAATCTGGACTGTATGAAACATTTCTTTACCAACGACATTACTGATGCGTGGAATAAACTCCCAGAACATGTTGCTCAGAGCAACACTCTTAATATCTTCAAAATTGGGCTTGACAATTCACTGTCACTCTCCTGTACTGAATAATTCATTTAATCACTCATGATAACACGTAGTGGTATAATATGCTACATTTCTAACCACCTCTCTCTCCCTCCCTGGCCATGCTGTGGTAACACACCAACATTGATTAACCCATGTCACCTGTTTTGAGAGAGTACGGAAGAATAATCATAACATTCTTCACTATCACGAATAATACAGACATGGTAAGTCGAGAGGCTCGAGCTTAAGTTTATTCTTACAACTGTCTTAATAACAAAAAGTAAAGGACTGTATGTCGTTGGTGATGGGGTGCTCGACATATTCAAATTCATTCTACTTTATATCTTTCCTAAAAAAAAATATAAATCCCTCAGGCAAATTACTCCTGCCAGGTATTTTTTTCAACCAGTTTACCGTCGTGTGTGTTGCTGGAGGGAGTGGCGGGTGGGGAGAGAGCCTTTGCTTCGCTATTCTTTTGTTCTACTGCTTTTAATGGGACCTATTTTTTTTTTTTTAAGGAGTGTTGTTAAGGCTAGACCCCCTCGCCTAGGCCTTAGGGTCTATGTGGTCTGTGTATCATCTCTCTCTCTCTCTCTCTCTCTCTCTCTCTCTCTCTCTCTCTCTCTCTCTCTCTCTCTCTCTCCTGGACTTACGGGACAAACCAAACTCCTCGTGGGGGGAGGTCATCTGAGCTGTGTACCAAAGACTTAGGTCATCAACCAGTTGTTGTTGTCCCATGATCGGGTCACCACAGTCGTGTTTACCAATATTCTTTAAGTGCATCAACTTACGACGCTCCCCTCCCCCTCTCGTGGCTGGGTCTGGAGGAGCGTGGCACATCCAGCGAGGCAGTAAGCATTCTCATGAAAAAAAAATCTATTCACTAATGCGAGAAAAATTACTCATGTCTTGGAGTTTGCTTTGATCTGGGACGTGAGTAATTTGTTAAATACAAATCTTTTTAAGAGTTGTAAACATGAAACACGTGTTTGAATAACGTCACACTAGAACGTGTGCGTTATAGAGAAATCAAATAGTTTCCAACGCAAAATATCACCACCGTTACATAAACATACAGGTGGGCAAAGATGTGTGTGTGTGTGTGTGTGTGTGTGTGTGTGTGTGTGTGTGTGTGTGTGTGTGTGTGTGGCTAGCATAATAATAATCTTTTCCTGATGGTTCATCTAAAATTAGTCTTAGCTTACCTTCCCCTGCCTGTAAAAGGCAAGACTGACTGATTTGTGCCGGTAACCCGGGCAAGTTTATCGTGCACCCCCATGCTCATCCTGTGATCGGTAGCGCAAAAGGATTACAGGGGTCACAAAGGGTCTTAGTCAGACCCCAGTGGCTTGATATTACATAAGATGTTACACTTCGTATTTCAGTACGTACGTTATGCAAGCCATATGGTAAGTTTTACCGACTAGATGCAAAAAGTGGATACAAACTTAACATTTCAGGTATCTTGTTATCAACAATAAGGTGTTGTGACATTTCTTGCAGGGTTTGTTTTGATCCATCCCTAAATAGCTCTATTTTTCACATTCTAAGACACATTGTTCTAGTTTGTGTCTAAATCTTTGACCACAAACTTTACAATTCACACGGTTAACATCTCCAGTTAGACCACAGCGCCAGTAGTACCTGCAGCCTAGCCTCAGTCTGGCAGTTACACCATCATGTCATCTGCTGATCTTATTACTTTCTCCATATACATGTTTTACTTTACACATTTTGCTGTGATGAACAATGTTTCTACTTGTGCTTATCTGAACTGTCTTCGTGCTTGTAAGAGGTCAAGTCGTTGTGTTCTAACTACAGTTTTGTGTGTTCTAACTGACAACCCAAATGTTATTTTCAACATCACCTTTACTAAGTGTAAGTCTGGCTCAAGCACGTGTCAACTTCCGTCAACCACAATTTTCCACTGGATAACAATGAAGACAACCCAGGGGCGAGTGTGTTCCCAGTGTACCCACTGCCCAACACACGTCCAAGACTTACTGTCCATCCAGTTCCTCCTGAGAGTCATAACAACATGTGAGGCGACACAGACTCACAACTTAATTAAGCCGACTTATCATCAGGTCTGGACGAGAGTCAAGAGGATACTACTGAGGGAAGTAGGAGCCTTCTCAGACACTCCATGCCTGGCGCGCGGGGATGCGAGACACCCATCTCACTCCACGTGAACCCCGCCCGCTGAATCACAGACAATGGCATGGGCGGGAGGGAAAATTATCTCCCTACAGCCTCTGTGAGTGGCTGCAAAAAATTTATAAGACACACACAAAAAGAAAAAAAAATCACAGGAAATTTGTCACGAGGCTATTCAGCTGAGGTCCCCAGTAAGGTGGTGGCCAGATTCTGCTACATATGGCAGTCACTCCCACACACACACACACACACACACACACACACACACACACACACACACACACAGGACTGCCATCAAAGCATATAACACCTTCGTGGACATTTCCTATCCTTGACTCGACGGACGGTATGATAACTCAAATAATGACGTGGACTGTGGGACGTCATCAGACATTACCACGGGTGAGCCAGGTGACAGAAGACCTGGTGGTGTCTGTCCAAGTTATCTACGGCAGGACAGTACCAACCTCCTGCGTTCCCACACTAAGGTAACATGAAGACAGGACACAGTTAAGGCAGAGGACTCCTCCTCCACATTTGTCTGAAGCATTGTCTCCCTTTCTTTCTTTCCTCCTCCCACCACTTGCCACACTGCATCATTACTTGATACCTGGGTCCATCTACCTTAAGACTTGCCTGGTTCTTACCCGTTCAATGCGTCTCATTCTATAACTGTATTGTTGGGACTCGACAACTTCAACAGAAAAGTATTTTTTTTTTTTTTTTATACCTCGTCGCTGTCTCCCGCGTTTGCGAGGTAGCGCAAGGAAACAGACGAAAGAAATGGCCCAACCCCCCCAATACACATGTACATACACACGTCCACACACGCAAATATACATACCTACACAGCTTTCCATGGTTTTACCCCGGACGCTTCACATGCCTTGATTCAATCCACTGACAGCACGTCAACCCCTGTATACCACATCGCTCCAATTCACTCTATTCCTTGCCCTCCTTTCACCCTCCTGCATGTTCAGGCCCCGATCACACAAAATCCTTTTCACTCCATCTTTCCACCTCCAATTTGGTCTCCCTCTTCTCCTCGTTCCCTCCACCTCCGACACATATATCCTCTTGGTCAATCTTTCCTCACTCATTCTCTCCATGTGCCCAAACCATTTCAAAACACCCTCTTCTGCTCTCTCAACCACGCTCTTTTTATTTCCACACATCTCTCTTACCCTTACGTTACTTACTCGATCAAACCACCTCACACCACACATTGTCCTCAAACATCTCATTTCCAGCACATCCATCCTCCTGCGCACAACTCTATCCATAGCCCACGCCTCGCAACCATACAACATTGTTGGAACCACTATTCCTTCAAACATACCCATTTTTGCTTTCCGGGATAATGTTCTCGACTTCCACACATTTTTCAAGGCTCCCAAAATTTTCGCCCCCTCCCCCACCCTATGATCCACTTCCGCTTCCATGGTTCCATCCGCTGCCAGATCCACTCCCAGATATCTAAAACACTTCACTTCCTCCAGTTTTTCTCCATTCAAACTCACCTCCCAATTGACTTGACCCTCAACCCTACTGTACCTAATAACCTTGCTCTTATTCACATTTACTCTTAACTTTCTTCTTCCACACACTTTACCAAACTCCGTCACCAGCTTCTGCAGTTTCTCACATGAATCCGCCACCAGCGGATGATACAGAAAAGTATTATCTTTGGGTATTACTATACAATTCAACAGGAATCTTATCCAAGGTCATATCGCCTTGCTTGAAGGCCATACTGCTGTTCTAATGAACTTAAATGGAATATAAAGGCAAGGAAATTAGGTGGGTTACTGTGTGTGTATTAAGGGAAGGAACTTTTTACGAGACATGAGTAGTGTTTGATACACGTGGAGATTAACTGGGAATTTCACCATCTTTTAATGCTGTAAATTCTATCACATATAACACCTCAATCTGTAAAAAAAAAAAAAAAAAAAAAGCAATATACATATGAAAATATACGAAAAAAAAGTGTACAGTTTAAACAATTAACAATAAGACGTCCACATTTCATCGGCATAACAACCCACAGTGAGTGTACTGATACGACTGTTAGCCTCACATGACCCAACAGAGGAACCCTCCACTATGACACAGACATGATCAACAACCTCCCTCCCTCCCGTAGAGAGAGAGAGATGCACATCATTAAGTCATGACAAGAGGCAAAACATCATTCCTATGGTATAATACTCATTATCAGTAGTTCCAAGTTGGATACGCCATTCAACATTATCTCCAGGTCTCCAGAACTCTGGAACACATTCAGCACTACGACCGAACATGGCGAGCCCCTGCGCTAACTGCCCCTTTTCAGACCCCAGCAGCAGAGGCACAGTCATTATACAGTCATTACCGCCCTGCGGGACGCTGCAGACTCAATAACTGGAGACCGTCAAATGACAGACCAGCTCCCCACCTCATGATAACTCACTCCTGAGGGTCATCTCCACACCGACAACCTCCACAACGACGGCCGAGTCCCCTAACAAGACGGAAGCAGCTAAGATGAAAGCTTCATCACCAGGTAATCCACGTGTCACATCTGACATTGTTTAATGACTCCAGTTAATCTCCACGTGTATCAAACACTATTCATGTCTCGTAAAAAAGTTCCTTCCCTTAATACACACAGTAACCAACCTAATTCCCTTGCCTTTATATTCCATTTAAGTCCATTAGAACAGCAGTATGGCCTTCAAGCAAGTCGATATGACCCTGGGTAAGATGGCCTGGCCCTTTGACTTAAGTCTTGAGACAAAGGCCACAAGGCCACGCCATCATACCCAAGGGTAGTACCCCGTCGTGCTCAAGGGCCGTACATCCACCTCCTCCCCATCTCCCCCTGCTCAACAGGTCGATGAACATTCAGATCACAATGAAGCAAACTTCGCGGGACATTATCTATACGCCACTGCGTGGCCTCTCGCACTATGTGCAATCGCCGTACCTACTAATACGTATAACTGTGAATACGAAAATAATACGAAGGGACTCACACAGCAACAGACCCTTTGGTCCATTTCGAGGCTGCCTGTGATAATGGAAGAGGTGAGAAACTGTGACCAGTGAGGATGAGAGTAAAAAGAAAGAACACAGACGATTCAAGGAAACACACCTGCAAACTGCTCTTGTGAGCTAGGGAGGCGTAAATAATGTTAAACATGGAGTTGAAGCAAAGTATTTATCAACTCTGTTCTCAAAAGGATCTACAGTACTGCTACGAACCACTCTATAACCTAACCACTTAACTACGTAACAAACTGAATAACTATGAAGACAGGACTGTCAAAATAGAATTTACAAGTTATGTCCCTTGGACGTATCGGACTTTGGAGTAAAATTAAAACAACGCCCGGCAACCCACTACCCTGCAGACACTAATATCATTTTGTGACCATCGGAAGGAAGAGGAGGTACTGCAATGAAGCCGTTTACGTCACAGCGAACATACGTACTAATCCAGCAGTAAAGGACGAACTGTTACCATCACTTGAAGGACACATAATATCATCCCTTGGAGAACGCATAATGTTACTTGAAAAACTTGAAAAACGTGTAAAAATTTATCATCAATGGAAGAGCAATACGTTATCATCACTTGGAGAGCGGAACATATATCATCACTTGGAGACCACATAATGCAATCATCACTTTGAAAGCTGAAAATGTTATCATGTCATCAAGATATCAGACTGTTATCATCATCACCTGAAGAGCAGAGATGCATTATGCCCCGTGTCATCAGTAACGCTGCCAGCCAGGGTCACAGCCCCGCACCAACTAATTACACGATAATGCGAGTTAATCTTCTTACATCACGAGAGAGTATATCAGCCGGTGTGTTAAAACACTCGCTGCACCCACGTCAAATGATACTAATCAAAGGGGAAAGTTTCGTGAAACAGATAGAGGAAAACTCAGACGTTTCAGTACAAATTGCACATGAAACACCTCAGATAGAAATAAAAAGGACATCACATGATAAATAACTCATAAGTTCCCTAATTAGAAAAAAAATGTTTAGACATTAAATGATAACTCATGGAATAAATTCCCTAATCAAGGCAATATCTAACACACAACACATACATTAGTTTAAACTGATGTGTGATCAGAGATGGTTCTAGAGATGGGGTCTCACGACATGTTAAACTTCCTCTCCGCATGGTATAAACAGGTGATTACACACACACACACACACACACACACACACACACACACACACACACACACACCACACTACAGCAATGAATAACAGATGAATAAGTAACGAGACACTCCCTCCTCAGGGATATCTGTGACAAGAAAAGAGACATGCGAAATTTCTGATCCACGAGAAGACACTCAGCCATGGGGACATAAGTTCCCACAACGTATGTATTCACGAGGAACTTCCTTCCTTCCTTCCTTCTTACCATCACGCCAACGAGCACACGAGAGCCAGACGGGCTGATAACCAACCCATCACTAGCAGACCAAATCGTTACAACACGCGCATGCTAACTGAACCCCAACATCGAGACACCAACTGGAAACAGTGATCATGCGATGCACGAGTCGGATTGCTTGGTTAAAGCCAACACAAAAAAAAAGGGGGGGGGGAAGGCATTCGATTTTATAGAATTTGTAAAGCGCTGGAGCATAATGGTGATCCGGCACTTTGGGGGAATGAGAGAGATATCTAGAAAAAAAAAAGTTTAAAAACTATCTGCATACAATCATACATTATGGCTTGAAAGCGAGATCAACACAGGGGACACAGAACTCGAATCGGACACATAATCCTGGCAACTACAAAGAGTGAACGAACGAGTTCTTTGAGAACATAACACGAGGGGTAATAGCGTTCTACAACCAGTGTTCACACCACTGTTATGGACGATCCTCTGGAATCTGCTAGGAAGCAGTTCGAACACGGGTACAATAGGATGATAACTGAACAAAAAAGGTCGAAGATGAGTGAGATGTGGTTCAGTAAACGTTCGAACACGGGTTCAATAGGATGATAATTGAACAAAAAAGGTCGAAGATGAGTGAGATGTGGTTCAGTAAACGTTCGAACACGGGTACAATAGGATGATAATTGAACAAAAAAGGTCGAAGATGAGTGAGATGTGGTTCAGTAAACGTTCGAACACGGGTACAATAGGATGATAATTGAACAAAAAAGGTCGAAGATGAGTGAGATGTGGTTCAGTAAACGTTCGAACACGGGTACAATAGGATGATAATTGAACAAAAAAGGTCGAAGATGAGTGAGATGTGGTTCAGTAAACGTTCGAACACGGGTACAATAGGATGATAATTGAACAAAAAAGGTCGAAGATGAGTGAGATGTGGTTCAGTAAACGTTCGAACACGGGTACAATAGGATGATAATTGAACAAAAAAGGTCGAAGATGAGTGAGATGTGGTTCAGTAAACGTTCGAACACGGGTACAATAGGATGATAATTGAACAAAAAAGGTCGAAGATGAGTGAGATGTGGTTCAGTAAACGTTCGAACACGGGTACAATAGGATGATAATTGAACAAAAAAGGTCGAAGATGAGTGAGATGTGGTTCAGTAAACGTTCGAACACGGGTACAATAGGATGATAATTGAACAAAAAAGGTCGAAGATGAGTGAGATGTGGTTCAGTAAACGTTCGAACACGGGTACAATAGGATGATAATTGAACAAAAAAGGTCGAAGATGAGTGAGATGTGGTTCAGTAAACGTTCGAACACGGGTACAATAGGATGATAATTGAACAAAAAAGGTCGAAGATGAGTGAGATGTGGTTCAGTAAACGTTCGAACACGGGTACAATAGGATGATAATTGAACAAAAAAGGTCGAAGATGAGTGAGATGTGGTTCAGTAAACGTTCGAACACGGGTACAATAGGATGATAATTGAACAAAAAAGGTCGAAGATGAGTGAGATGTGGTTCAGTAAACGTTCGAACACGGGTACAATAGGATGATAATTGAACAAAAAAGGTCGAAGATGAGTGAGATGTGGTTCAGTAAACGTTCGAACACGGGTACAATAGGATGATAATTGAACAAAAAAGGTCGAAGATGAGTGAGATGTGGTTCAGTAAACGTTCGAACACGGGTACAATAGGATGATAATTGAACAAAAAAGGTCGAAGATGAGTGAGATGTGGTTCAGTAAACGTTCGAACACGGGTACAATAGGATGATAATTGAACAAAAAAGGTCGAAGATGAGTGAGATGTGGTTCAGTAAACGTTCGAACACGGGTACAATAGGATGATAATTGAACAAAAAAGGTCGAAGATGAGTGAGATGTGGTTCAGTAAACGTTCGAACACGGGTACAATAGGATGATAATTGAACAAAAAAGGTCGAAGATGAGTGAGATGTGGTTCAGTAAACGTTCGAACACGGGTACAATAGGATGATAATTGAACAAAAAAGGTCGAAGATGAGTGAGATGTGGTTCAGTAAACGTTCGAACACGGGTACAATAGGATGATAATTGAACAAAAAAGGTCGAAGATGAGTGAGATGTGGTTCAGTAAACGTTCGAACACGGGTACAATAGGATGATAATTGAACAAAAAAGGTCGAAGATGAGTGAGATGTGGTTCAGTAAACGTTCGAACACGGGTACAATAGGATGATAATTGAACAAAAAAGGTCGAAGATGAGTGAGATGTGGTTCAGTAAACGTTCGAACACGGGTACAATAGGATGATAATTGAACAAAAAAGGTCGAAGATGAGTGAGATGTGGTTCAGTAAACGTTCGAACACGGGTACAATAGGATGATAATTGAACAAAAAAGGTCGAAGATGAGTGAGATGTGGTTCAGTAAACGTTCGAACACGGGTACAATAGGATGATAATTGAACAAAAAAGGTCGAAGATGAGTGAGATGTGGTTCAGTAAACGTTCGAACACGGGTACAATAGGATGATAATTGAACAAAAAAGGTCGAAGATGAGTGAGATGTGGTTCAGTAAACGTTCGAACACGGGTACAATAGGATGATAATTGAACAAAAAAGGTCGAAGATGAGTGAGATGTGGTTCAGTAAACGTTCGAACACGGGTACAATAGGATGATAATTGAACAAAAAAGGTCGAAGATGAGTGAGATGTGGTTCAGTAAACGTTCGAACACGGGTACAATAGGATGATAATTGAACAAAAAAGGTCGAAGATGAGTGAGATGTGGTTCAGTAAACGTTCGAACACGGGTACAATAGGATGATAATTGAACAAAAAAGGTCGAAGATGAGTGAGATGTGGTTCAGTAAACGTTCGAACACGGGTACAATAGGATGATAATTGAACAAAAAAGGTCGAAGATGAGTGAGATGTGGTTCAGTAAACGTTCGAACACGGGTACAATAGGATGATAATTGAACAAAAAAGGTCGAAGATGAGTGAGATGTGGTTCAGTAAACGTTCGAACACGGGTACAATAGGATGATAATTGAACAAAAAAGGTCGAAGATGAGTGAGATGTGGTTCAGTAAACGTTCGAACACGGGTACAATAGGATGATAATTGAACAAAAAAGGTCGAAGATGAGTGAGATGTGGTTCAGTAAACGTTCGAACACGGGTACAATAGGATGATAATTGAACAAAAAAGGTCGAAGATGAGTGAGATGTGGTTCAGTAAACGTTCGAACACGGGTACAATAGGATGATAATTGAACAAAAAAGGTCGAAGATGAGTGAGATGTGGTTCAGTAAACGTTCGAACACGGGTACAATAGGATGATAATTGAACAAAAAAGGTCGAAGATGAGTGAGATGTGGTTCAGTAAACGTTCGAACACGGGTACAATAGGATGATAATTGAACAAAAAAGGTCGAAGATGAGTGAGATGTGGTTCAGTAAACGTTCGAACACGGGTACAATAGGATGATAATTGAACAAAAAAGGTCGAAGATGAGTGAGATGTGGTTCAGTAAACGTTCGAACACGGGTACAATAGGATGATAATTGAACAAAAAAGGTCGAAGATGAGTGAGATGTGGTTCAGTAAACGTTCGAACACGGGTACAATAGGATGATAATTGAACAAAAAAGGTCGAAGATGAGTGAGATGTGGTTCAGTAAACGTTCGAACACGGGTACAATAGGATGATAATTGAACAAAAAAGGTCGAAGATGAGTGAGATGTGGTTCAGTAAACGTTCGAACACGGGTACAATAGGATGATAATTGAACAAAAAAGGTCGAAGATGAGTGAGATGTGGTTCAGTAAACGTTCGAACACGGGTACAATAGGATGATAATTGAACAAAAAAGGTCGAAGATGAGTGAGATGTGGTTCAGTAAACGTTCGAACACGGGTACAATAGGATGATAATTGAACAAAAAAGGTCGAAGATGAGTGAGATGTGGTTCAGTAAACGTTCGAACACGGGTACAATAGGATGATAATTGAACAAAAAAGGTCGAAGATGAGTGAGATGTGGTTCAGTAAACGTTCGAACACGGGTACAA
>NC_092281.1:28050115-28151773 GCF_036320965.1 Panulirus ornatus
CCCACCACCATCACCGCCGCCTCCAACATCAGGCTCATCCACCACCATCACCGCCGCCTCCAACATCAGGCTCACCCACCACCACCACCGCCGCCTCCAACATCAGGCTCACCCACCACCATCACCGCCGCCTCCAACATCTGGCTCACCCACCACCATCACCGCCGCCTCCAACATCAGGCTCATCCACCACCATCACCGCCGCCTCCAACATCTGGCTCACCCACCACCACCACCGCCGCCTCCAACATCAGGCTCACCCACCACCATCACCGCCGCCTCCAACATCTGGCTCACCCACCACCATCACCGCCGCCTCCAACATCAGGCTCATCCACCATCACCGCCGCCTCCAACATCTGGCTCATCCACCACCATCACCGCACCAGGACGCCGAAAGACTAAACTGATCATGTCCTAGACTTGGAAACGACGGGCGCGACCCCTAAGCATGATAACGTGACCTTTAACCTGACGCTTCAGTGTAAGCCATCATTCTTAAGGGTTAAGGGTTGTACCGCCGTGCTCACAGGCAATGCCTGTAATGACCATTAATCTATATCTTTCGTCCTTGGAAGAAACCCCATCTTACGGGGCTCCTGCAGCTTCACGGCTGAGATATGAATCAGCAGCATGGAAGTGATGGACTCGTCTGGAGGGACAAGCTCTCCCTTGGCTGGAATTCCTTGTCGTCAACTGACGTCGATATACCGGTGCGCCTCGCCCAGGGCAACTCTTCACTTGCGATGTAACCTCATGCAGGCGGAGTACGGTAACAACTATATATATATATATATATATATATATATATATATATATATATATATATATATATATATATATATATGTTTTACTTCTATTATTTTGCTTTGTCGCTGTCTCCCGCGTTTGCGAGGTAGCGCAAGGAAACAGACGAAAGAAATGGCCCAACCCACCCCCATACACATGTATATACATACACGTCCACACACGCAAATATACATACCTATAAATCTCAATGTACACATATATATACACACACAGACACATACATATATACCCATGCACATAATTCACACTGTCTGCCTTTATTCATTCCCATCGCCACCTCGCCACACATGGAATAACATCCCCCTCCCCCCTCATGTGTGCGAGGTAGCGCTAGGAAAGGACAACAAAGGTCCCATTCGTTCACACTCAGTCTCTAGCTGTCATGCAATAATGCCCGAAACCACAGCTCCCTTTCCACATCCAGGCCCCACACAACTTTCCATGGTTTACCCCAGACGCTTCACATGCCCTGATTCAATCCACTGACAGCACGTCAACCCCGGTATATCACATCGATCCAATTCACTCTATTCCTTGCCCTCCTTTCACCCTCCTGCATGTTCAGGCCCCGATCACTCAAAACCTTTTTCACTCAATCTTTCCACCTCCAATTTGGTCTCCCACTTCTCTCGTTCCCTCCACCTCCGACACATATATCCTCTTGGTCAATCTTTCCTCACTCATTCTCTCCATGTGCCCAAACCATTTCAAAACACCCTCTTCTGCTCTCTCAACCACGCTCTTTTTATTTCCACACATCTCTCTTACCCTTACATTACTTACTCGATCAAACCACCTCACACCACTCGTCCTCAAACATCTCATTTCCAGCACATCCACCCTCCTGCGCACAACTCTATCTGTAGCCCGCGCCTCGCAACCATATAACATTGTTGGAACCACTATTCCTTCAAACATAGCCATTTTTGCTTTCGGAGATAATGTTCTCGACTTCCACACATTCTTCAAGGCTCCCAGGATCTTCGCCCCCTCCCCCACCCTATGATCCACTTCCGCTTCCATGGTTCCATCCGCTGCCAGATCCACTCCCAGATATCTAAAACACTTTATTTCCTCCAGTTTTTCTCCAATCAAACTTACCTCCCAATTGACTTGACCCTCAACCCTATATATATATATATATATATATATATATATATATATATATATATATATATATCCTGCCCAGAAGACCCTTCTATCTTTACGAGGCTCCTGCCTCGCTCAGAAGGATGGCAGTGTCCAGGGGACGCGACCATAAGTCGTAAAGTGTTATGATGCTTTGTGTGTGCGGAGAGTGCACGGCAACTGCTCGGGGTCTCCACTGCGGCAGATGCAACGTGAGCATGAGGACCAGGTTGTATTATCTTAATTAGTCACATCAAACGCTCTCCAGCTTTTATGATGCAAGAAGTACTTATAATAATAATAATAATAATAATAATAATAATAATAATAATCAGACGTTACCGGACTCCGCCTATCTAAGGTTACACCACGAGTGCACAGTCACCTTTAGCCAGGCTGGATCGTCGTCATATAACTAAACGGTACACCCAACTCCCTTCAAATAACTTCTCGCCTCAAGGAGTTTCCTTCTACCCGAGATGCTGAGTGCAGCACAGCCTTAAAGCTACAGAAGCCCCTGAAGTAGGGGTCCTTAGGTAATCTAAAATCACACACACACACACACACACACTTCCTTCCCTGGCAGTCTACACTACCTTTATCTGCCGCAGCACTCAGAAAGGCGGCCACGTCCACCGGAAGAATCCACAGGACGTACAGCGTAGGAATTTGGGTGCATATATCTATGAGCGGAAAGTACTGGGCATCTGTACAATAAGAGTCTGGCGTCTTCAATGTTCTTCTTCTCCTTCTTACTATTATTTTCATTATTATTATTATTATTATTATTATTATTATTATTATTATTATTACTATCATTATTATCATTATTATTATTATCATTATTATCTTTATTATTATCATCATCATTATTATTATTATTATCATCATTATAACCACCACTTAAATATGAACATTTCTGAGCAGTGAACTTCATAAACTATGGGAAACTTGTTTCCTCCCCATCATCTCAACAGGAGGAGTCAGTCACGCTAACCCGAGGGCAACTCTTCGCACACAAACTACCAAGGTAGCAGGTTAAATATAGGTCCTGCTAATTAAGCCAAGGCCAGGAATATACACACATTCATCACAGTTATCACGAAGTGAACATATATAGCGCCAGCGGAACTCACATATATCAGGCTTTTTACACATATACAAAGAACGTGAAACACTTGGTACAGTTTCCATGAGTCGAACTCGATCAAATATAATCAAACATGTCATCAACGGAATCTATATCCTATCTGAATGTAATCAAACCAATCAAACCTAAGCCTTCGTAACCAACGGGATCTATGACTTACACAACTGTCAGCATACGAAATCTAATCAAACGTATGCAAACGAAATCTATTCTAACCTAATGTAATCAAACGAAACCTAGTCTAAACCAATGTAATAACTAGCAATTTATACTAACGAAATGTAATCAACTGAAACCTAACCTAACCAAACATAATCAAACAATGTAACTAAATTCCATCAAACGAATTGTAACCTAAAGTAAATCAAAGAAAAAATCAAAAAAGCATTTAAACGATATTTGACAAACAAACGCAATCCAACATTAACCTAAACCAAGGTAATTATAGGAAATATAACCAAATGAACATTAATTTTAGTCTGCATCATAAAAAGTGATAGTTTTGTCCCATTAACTCCCCCACCCCAGGTTAAGGTTAAGCTTGGTTAGGCCGGGATTTGGCATCTAAAT
Source organism: Panulirus ornatus (assembly GCF_036320965.1). Lineage (NCBI taxonomy): Eukaryota > Metazoa > Arthropoda > Malacostraca > Decapoda > Palinuridae > Panulirus > Panulirus ornatus. The sequence goes on from NC_092281.1 coordinate 28,053,774, forward strand.
GCAATTCTACCTCAATTTCTTTTGTGTATGTGTGTTCAAAAAATGAAAAGAAGTAGGTTCTGCAGGTTTCGCATTTCAGGTTCGTAAACCCTTAAGGACGAAGGCGAGACCCTTGAGGAAGATGGCCTTAACGGTCCGCCGTTTCAATTTTCAGTCAGTCGTGTGTAAACTGTATGGCTGGCATCCGTCCAAGTTCACGATGGCTGAGAAGACCCAAGCCAGACTGACGCTCAGACGATACAGTTTATCATACTCGAAGGTTAACCGTGGCGCCCCCATCATTATCAGCATACACAAGCAGCTGGTCGCTCACCCACGCCTTCCCCCGCCAGGGGAACATGCCCTTCACTCACCGGGGGAATATGCCCTTCACTCACCGGGGGAATATGCCCTTCACTCACCGGGGGAACCTACATCAAATCACTCCCTACGCCCCACCAACACTCCTCACAACCTAGCCAGCCCCCTTGCATCAACCTTTTCAGCAATGTTGCTACGACCCTTGAACAAGACGGGACGGCTCTTGCTTACCATTACCTGGCCTTTACCCTGACTCTTCAAAGGGCACGGGGTTAAAAAAGAAAGCATGGTACACCGTAAATAATGTTGACACTCTCGCAATACGTCAATCGGTGTTACCAGTCCCTTGCGCACCAGTTTCCTATCCTCGCATCACATAACATTACCTTGAAATATTACCTGAGCATTGCGGGGGCTCCACAGAAGACAGAGGGGTCGCCCTGGGTAGGGAAGTAAAGTAAGATAGCCACACTCGCACACACTAAAAGCAATCAGAACCCATTATAGCCCAAGGCCAATCATTCTGCCTATCCTCACTACAGCACCCAAACCAAGTTTCTCATCATTTCGTATAAACAGATGTTTTGACACCAAACTGCTAATTACAATCTGCTGACTTCGGCTCATTCAACACACCCTCCTCATTACAATCCGCTAAACCCGTTAAACCCGTTAAACCAGGGGAAGATTTTAATCTTGGATGTATAGACAGAATTTTCAACATGGGGAGATAACTTCACGGCCAAACTTTCCCGGGCTGCCAACGTGCGTAAACAGTTGTCTTACAAGTTACGAAATGTTTACCCTCGCTTCAAAAGATGCTGCCATAACATCCTCACCGCCACACTGATCGTAACACTTCACAAATTTCTGTGTACAAATACTGTTGGTGTGAAACAGTTGAATTCTGGGCAGTTTCAAGCTAAAACCAAAAAAAAAAAAAACGTGCATCACTGCACGTTTAACATTCAATGTCGAACACTTTTTTTCCCCCATTCTGGAACAGCCAGACGACCACCTTGCCTTACTCAAATTCCAATACTCATTAAAACATCTATCCCTCATCTTCCACAAACGTTAACTAAAGCTATGACATTCTGTCTGACTGGCAACCACATAATTACAAAACAAACTCGACCTACAACCTTAAAATGAAATGTGTATTAAAAACCATTACTGTCCTTCAACTTAGAATTTGTGAACACGACTCATGCGCCACCTATGATGAAACAATCAAAATGAATGAATAAAAACTCGCAGGCACTCATCGTATTCACGACGGGCCTGAAGCCATCACCTCTCAACGGTATTCCAGTCTTGCCTCTGATCCCATGGAGGGTAAACCGATGGGGTCAGGAAACAAGACAAGGTGCGCAGTGTTGCCGTACGAAGAAAGAAGCGGACATTACACCGACCAATACCCCAGCTGCTAACGCTCCTACACCATCGTGGGAAACTGGCCTGCTGGCTGCTGCTGCGCCACCCGGTGAGGGAGGGCTTACATGTACTCATCCCTCGAGGCTTGTCGTTGTTGGAAGATTCTTGTCAGGCAGGCCTTAACCCAGACAAGAATCTTGAAGGCTGGAACCAACGAGATATCTATGAGAGAGAGAGAGAGAGAGAGAGAGAGAGAGAGAGAGAGAGAGAGAGAGAGAGAGAGAGAGAGAGAGAGAGTCAACAGTGCGCCGACGAGAAAGGAGTTCAGCTCAAGAAAAGATAAGAGTGAGAGTTGATAAGACGGTCAGCTTTTGACTCAGCTCTGTCGAAAAATTGGGAGGCCCCCATCCACCCACCCGAGATGTAAGACTTGTACCCCACTCGGAATGGTTCATCCTCTCTGTACACTCCGAACAGCAGATGGGAGGAAAGATACAGCAAAGACATGAAGAAAAGTCTTTTTTTTTTCTTTTCAAAGTCTGGCGTTCTTGTTTCAGAAATATGAAGTTTTGCGAAGGGTGTTTTCGTAGTAATGTTGGGACATATCCCTTCATAAATAACAATCTAAAGAAAAATCTTCCATAAATAACCTCAGCAATCTAAATCAAGAATACCTTTCAACGCAAAACCACCATCCTTTACCTACGTTACATAATGTGCCCTAACTACCTTAAACTATTCCCTTGCTCTTGAGCATCCCTGCCATTCACCCTGTAAAGTCTGCACTCAAGTTTACTTGTTTAAGAGATCTTATGATAATCTTTCCTGGTCAACCTAACATTCCAGTCCTGACGGCAGATGACCAAACTGGTCTACCTCTTGCTATGGAAATATTTTAGAATCCTGCACTTTACAGTCAGGTGGAATCAGTCTCTTACCTTCTTCCAACCCACAAGAAACTTCCTCCTGACAACTCTCGCCTTCCAACACTTGGAGCAGTAGGCAGCAGGAGCAGGGGGACAACACAAGGCCCTCCTAGCCATTCTCCTCCTCCAGCTAGCGGGTCCCGTCTCCAGCCAACTATGTCCGACTCCCTCCTGACTGGCAGATTACGCTCCGCAGCTTTGCAATGAAAGCCTCTCTCCTGCTACCATCTGGGTGCTAGTGTTTAGGACAGGACAGGAGGGTGAGGGAGAAGAGGACGATGAAACAGAGAGGGACATGAAGGACTACATGGTTAGTGAATCACTGTGAAGGCGCTCACCATTGTCGATGCAAACGATGGAATCATTACTACGGGAACTTGGACGAGCCAATGACGTGATCCTTTGACAGCGTTGTACTGACTGTTCAGATGTCCACTACGCACTCACTAATGGGCAATCCCCATTAGAATATCTCTCAAACGAAGGTTAAGCACTTCACATAATCAACAGCAATACGAGTATCAAAAGTAGGCAAATATGTCGTCCGGCAAAGGAACACATCGGCAGTCTGTGCAGTTAGTTCCAAACACCAACTTTCGTTTTCTATTAATCACCACACTGGCAGTTAAATACATGCCATATACCAGCGTACGGACACTGCACTAATTGCCACTGACGACCACAAGGAGGGCCATTAGTTACGTAATCCACCAATGTGGAAGACGCAGGAGCCGGGTGAATCACTCCATGTTACACCACCGACTGCCTCCACTGTCGTCACCCTGGCTGAAGGAGGGCGCACACAAACACACACACACAACCCAACCCATACTAGCGCCTGTAACCTCGGGGTAAAGACTGGCACACTCCTACCCGCATCACGCCCTCCTCACGTTGTCTGTAAGGCTCACGTGGACGCCACCGATGACCTCCCCTTATTCATCTCTCGCCTCTAGCGTGGCACTCCCACCACCTGCTCAAGACCTGATAAAGGGGTCGCCTTACCCAACAGTTTCCATATGTGAGAAAGCTCCTTGTGACATGTTTCGCAACGCTATCATGACATATACAAGACCCACGAGTTTAGACTCATACCCCAATGCGTTGTGATGTACTGACGATAGAGAGAATGGAGAATGACAATTAGGATGGCGGAAGGTGAACGTAATAAAGAAGGGATCTGTATGAGAGGGAAGGGAAGATGGAGAGCGAAAATCAAAAAGCTATACACGAGCAAGGTCAAGATTACAAATTAAAAAGGAATAAAAGTATAATGAGCATTTAAAATGGCAATGGCTCCGACAAACTCCACCTCCCTCAAGCACCAAGGGTACGACCCTTGAGCAGGGCAATACTTAATTTCATCCCGTGAGGATGAACAAGTTACATTATACATACATTAGTACGCACTACCTAGGGAAAGAAAACAGTCCAAAGACAAGGCAACCCTCGCAGGCTTCAATTGGACTGACAACCATCCCAAACATGTCACTTAAAAAGACTCCATTCCAAGAACCATGAACCCCTCCCTCTTCCCTCAGCAAAAGACAAATATCAAACAAGGATTCAACTTTCCTCCACACAGTCATACGTCTCCTCGGGAGCAGCCGTACCTGACAGTTCCGATAGGTCGGTCATCAGGGGGGACAGCTTCAAGGTCGCCGAGTCTTAAGCCATCACGACGATCATTACCCTGATCAGCATACAAAGCATCAAAACTGGAAACATCACACACGATCCAATCCTAAGATTTCAGGTTCTGGGCCCTAGAAGTCTAGAGTCTAGGAGCGAAATGGTAATGATCTGATTGGCTACTTTTTAATATGCTCTAAAAACATTCATTCAACTGGTTTTGATATACCAAAAAAAAATAGAGCTTTATCGTTCCTAGTCATTATAAAAAACACTCCTTTCCCCTTACAGTTTAGAAAAGGCAACTTCAAGGTTAACCAACGACTGTGCAGGAACAAGAGCCTCTATGAACATGCTAACTGAATGTGAAGACCTTACTGGCTAAATGCTGGGGAAACCCATGACGTAATTAAGGCGTCCCACAAAAAGGAAGAGCAACACGCGTCTTGAAATCAAGTTTCTACATCAGCCCCTTTTTTTGTCCACAAATAGAATGGGACGCTACCTCTCCTCTCTTATATATATTTATTTATTCATATTTTTACACTTTAACGATGTCTCCCGCGTTAGCGAGGTAGCGCAAGGAAACAGACGAAAGAATGGCCCAACCCATCCAAATACACATGTACGTATATACATAAACGCCCACACACGCACATATACATACCTATACATTTCAACGAATACACGAATACATACATATACATACACAGACATATACATATATACACATGTACATATACATGCTGCCTTCATCCATTCTACCGCCACCCAGCCATACATGAAATGACAACCCCCTCCCCCCGCGTGCGCGCGAGGTAGCGCCAGGAAACAACATAGGCCACTTTCGTTCACACTCAGACTCTAGCTGTCACGTGTAATGCACCGAAACCACGACTCCCTTTCCACAACCAGGCCCCACAAAACTTTCCATGGTTTACACCCAGACGCTTCACATGACCTGGTTCAATCCACTGAAAGCACGTGCACCCCGGTGTACCACATTGTTCCAATTCACTCTATTCCTTGCACGCCTTTCACCCTCCTGTATGTTCAAGCCCCGATCGCTCAAAATCTTTTTCACTCCATCCTTCCACCTCCAATTTGGTCTCCCACTTCTCCTCGTTCCCTCCACCTCTGACACATATATCCTCTTTGTCAATCTTTCCTCACTCATTCTCTCCATGTGACCAAACCATTTCATAGCACCCTCTTCTGCTCTCTCAACCACACTCTTTTTATTACCACATATCTCTCTTACCTCACACCAAATATTGTCCTCAAACATCTCATTTCCAACACATCCACATTCCTCCACACAACCCTATCTATAGCCCATGCCTCACATCCATATAACATTGTTGGAAACACTATTCCTTCAAACATACCCATTTTTGCTCTCCGAGATAACGTTCTCGCCTCCCACACATTTTTCAACGCTCCCAGAACCTTTGCCCCTTCCCCATCCTGTGACTCACTTCTGCTTCCATGGTTCCATCCGCTGCCAAATCCACTCCCAGATATCTAAAACATTTCACTTCCTCCAGTTTTTCTCCATTCAAACTTACCTCAATTTACTTGCCCCTCAACCCTACTTAACCTAATAACCTTGCTCTTATTCATATTTACTTTCAGCTTTCTTCTTTCACACACTTTACCAAACTCAGTCACCAACTTCTGCAGTTTCTCACCCGAATCAGCCACCAGCACTGTATCATCAGTGAACAACAACTGACTCACTTGCCAAACCCTCTCATCCACAACAGACTGCATACTTGCCCCTTTCTCCAAAACTCTTGTATCCACCTCCCTAACCACCCCTTCCATAAACAATTAAACAACCATGGAGACATCACACATCCCTGCCGCAAACCGACATTCACTGGGAACCAATCACTTTCCTCTCTTCCTACTCGTACACATGCCTTACATTCTCAATAAAAACTTTTCACAGCTTCTAGCAACAAACATCCCACACCATTTAGTCTTAATACCTTCCAAAGAGCATCTCTATCAACTCTATCATATGCCTTCTCCAGATCCGTAAATGCTACATACAAATCCATCTGCTTTACTAAGTATTTCTCACATACATTCTTCAAAGCAAACACCTGATCCACATATCCTCCTTCCCAATCTGGTGCTCTGTACATGCCTTGACCCTCTCAATCAATACCTTCCCGTATAATTTCCCAGGAATACTCAACAAACTTATACTCTGTGATTTGAACACTCACCTTTGCCTTTGTACAATGGCACTATACATGCATTCTGTCAATCCTCAGGCACTTCACCATGAACCATACATACAGTGAATATCCTCACCAACCAGTCAACAACACAGTCATCCCAATTTTTAATAAATTCCACAGCAATACCATCCAAACCCACCGCCTTACCGGCTTTCATCGTCCGCAAAGCTTTCACCACCTCTTCTCTGTTTACCAAATCATTCTTCCTAACCCTCTCACTTCGCACACCACCTCGACCAAAACACCCTATATCTGCCACTCTATCATCACACACATTCAACAAACCTTCAAAATACCAGTTACCTTCATGGCTGCCAGTCATTTCCACCAATTGCAACACACCTCAAACACGAAGAAGCATTCTGTATAAGGCAACTGCCATAGTGAGTACAATGAAAGTGAAGATCGTCAATTGCAACTGTCCCAATACAACCTGCCAAACAACAAAGTCTGAACATGCCAGGGTTATCTTTATATCACTAACTTGTTAAATGGTGGTCATTATACCAGAAGACACTGTAACAATTTGTGTAAGGCAAGATGCATTTGTAATCTTAAAAAGAACTACCTGAGGCCCAGAACTTAGTAGAGGTATTCAAGAGCACAAAACCATGAGGGAAGATGAAATTCATGCAATAGCTACTATCGACAAACTAACTAAATGCCGCTAGGTATAAGGTCCTACATGATAATGTGGATGCAACAAGAACCAAAATTCCCCTATTCAAAAACAATCCTTTCCTGAAGGTCATTGAAGTTTGTTGGTGACATGGGGGTTTTCAGTGCCCCATACAACAGTGTTATGGGTTTTCACCCAGCCAAAAACTTGGAATGTCCCTCATCTGTGAACACCCACCTCCTTCAAAAAAATAATCATGTCCATTTCCATTTCCTCATGCATGAGCTTGCAAATGTCAATTGTGTATGGCCAACATATTCATGTAATGTTTGACGACGTTGCATGTTTTAAAGAACTGCCGAACAATATGCTAATATGTCATGCAGGGCAAACCCACATCCAGGGATAATCTTCTCAGGCCTTCTCATAATTGCAGCCTCTGTTTCAGTCCAATGTCTACCATACCACTGCATTATGAAGTCATATCTTAGAACTTTTCGAACACCATACACACAGCAAAACTACAATGCATGGCTATCATACTATCAAACTCAGCAAGCCACAGGACACACGTTGCATGTTGCTGGCATCACAGTCACCATCTTTGCCCTCTAATACTTCCCATATGGCATTCATGCATTTGGTAGCAGAATGGCCATACATGCATTTAACAATCTCCCTAATTTTATGACCACACATGCAACATATGAATGCTGTTCCACTTCTTGCAACATTCTCACACTTTTATTTCATCAAAATGGATCATCCAGTACATGGGCAAGGTGAAAAGATGATATGCAGTCACTGCTCGATAAGGCATGCAAAAGAGTGTCTTGGAGATGAATGTCCAGAGAGGGGCAGTTGGTGGGATGTCTGATCATAACTTTGTGAAGGCAAGGGTAAAGATTTGTACGAGTTTTGGAAAAAGAGGAAATAATATGAAAGAAAAGAGGGTGGTGAAATCTAGTGGGCTTAGAAAATACGACTGTGATGAGATTCAAGCAGAAATTAAGTGTAGAATGGCAAAAAAACAAAAATAAAATTAGAGGCAGTGCTGATACATACAAGAGAAATGTATGGAGGAGGGCGGAGGTGAAACACACATGAAAGGGTAGAAAGTGGTGGTATGACAAAATGAAATTGCAGGTGAAAGAGAAAAAAAAAGGCATAAATGAATTACTTACAGGGAAGGAGTGTGAGTGATCTGGAAATGGGTAAGAGAAAGCTGGCAGAAGCTCAAGAGGGACTGAAAAAGAAAGCAAATGCGAGTTGGGGTTGACTGTACATCAACAAACTTCAGGGAGAATATGGAAATGTTTTTGAGGTTCATAACACGAGGAAAATAAATGGGCAAATAAGAATGTTGGTGAAGGAAGTAAATGGTAAAGTACACACAGTCAGAAATAAGGTGAAGAGGAGATGGAGCAAACATTCTGAAAGACTATCAAATGTGTCTGATGATACATGGGAAATGTGGGGTATTTGGGTTGGAGAGGTACTGAATGTGAGTCAGGCAAGTGGTTCAATTAAAGAAAAGAGGAAGTGACAGGTTTGAATAAAATGAAATGTATGAAGGCAACTGAAGTAGATGGTACTGCAGATAAATTTCTTAAGAAAGACTGTGTTGTTGATTGGTTATTCTGGATTTTCAATGTATGTGTGGATCATTGTGAGGTGACTAAGGATTAACAGAATGCCTGTGCAGTGACAATACAGAATCAAAAATATGTTGAGTGTACCTGGTAAGTTGTATGGAAGAGTAACGATTAAGAGGGTGGTGACATGCAAAGAGCATCATACTGGAGACAAGCAATGCAATTTCAGGAGTGGTATAAGATGTAAGGATCAAGCGTTTGCTCTCAAGAATATGCTGCTACAGTACACAAAGAAACAGAAGGCTTCAAAGAGTACATGAGAACTCTAAGCTATTTACACTGTCTTCCTTGATAAACTATTCTACACAACACACATTTAGCCTTAAACTTATGTAGCTGTCCAACATGTTCTTAAATTTGTTAAGGAAAGCAAAGAGTTCTAAGGATATACTGTTCTGGGTCTCAGGCAGTACTTTTTTAAGATTATAACTGCATCTTGCCTCACACAAATTATTACCATGTTTTCTGATATAATGACCACCATTTAACAAAGTTACATAATCTTATAAATTTTTGATACTTTACTAAAATTCTAGTTTAGGGGCATAACAAAACTAGCTTTGAAATATCCCTAAATTTGTTCTGCAACGTTAGGGTACTGTTTGAAAACCGAACCAAGACTGGTAGAGAGTGATTTGCTTCATCATCTGTCATTCTACATCAGTATGCTGGCAGATGAGATGACTAAAAATATAACATGAAAAATGTAAGGGTTAACATTTCTATAAATGAGCACAACCTTTGAAAACCTCACCAACCTCCCTCTAACAGCTGAGACTTACTTAAATTCTAAATGCTACAGTCAAAATATACCAAGAGCACTTTTTGATGACTCCATGCCACGTGGTAAGAATGTGTGCCAGACCTTGTTTGTTTACTTTTGTATACAAACTAACACAGCGCACAAGCTTCCAAAAAGCTGGAGAAAAAACTAAACCATAACACAAATATTTTTCCTTTAACAACGAAAATAAAGCATAAGTTGGCTGCTATGGGAAGCCAGTTGAGGTCTTCAAAGGTCATGCTGATTTCTCTGTTTCACCTTCTACATTCATGAGCCCATTTTCACTACTGAAAGCTAAACAATAACATCAACGCATCTATTACTAAAGGATAAAAAAAAAGAGTTGATAGAGATGCTCTGTGGAAGGTATTAAGAATATATGGTGTGGGAGGCAAGTTGTTAGAAGCAGTGAAAAGTTTTTATCGAGGATGTAAGGCATGTGTACGTGTAGGAAGAGAGGAAAGTGATTGGTTCTCAGTGAATGTAGGTTTGCGGCAGGGGTGTGTGATGTCTCCATGGTTGTTTAATTTGTTTATGGATGGGGTTGTTAGGGAGGTGAATGCAAGAGTTTTGGAAAGAGGGGCAAGTATGAAGTCTGTTGGGGATGAGAGAGCTTGGCAAGTGAGTCAGTTGTTGTTCGCTGATGATACAGCGCTGGTGGCTGATTCATGTGAGAAACTGCAGAAGCTGGTGACGGAGTTTGGTAAAGTGTGTGAAAGAAGAAAGTTAAGGGTAAATGTGAATAAGAGCAAGGTTATTAGGTACAGTAGGGTTGAGGGTCAAGTCAACTGGGAGGTAAGTTTGAATGGAGAAAAACTGGAGGAAGTAAAGTGTTTTAGATATCTGGGAGTGGATCTGGCAGCGGATGGAACCATGGAAGCGGAAGTGGATCATAGGGTGGGGGAGGGGGCGAAAATTCTGGGAGCCTTGAAGAATGTGTGGAAGTCGAGAACATTATCTCGGAAAGCAAAAATGGGTATGTTTGAAGGAATAGTGGTTCCAACAATGTTGTATGGTTGCGAGGCGTGGGCTATGGATAGAGTTGTGCGCAGGAGGATGGATGTGCTGGAAATGAGATGTTTGAGGACAATGTGTGGTGTGAGGTGGTTTGATCGAGTAAGTAACATAAGGGTGAGAGAGATGTGTGGAAATAAAAAGAGCGTGGTTGAGAGAGCAGAAGAGGGTGTTTTGAAATGGTTTGGGCACGAGAGAATGAGTGAGGAAAGATTGACCAAGAGGATATATGTGTCGGAGGTGGAGGGAACGAGGAGAAGTGGGAGACCAAATTGGAGGTGGAAAGATGGAGTGAAAAAGATTTTGTGATCAGGGCCTGAACATGCAGGAGGGTGAAAGGAGGGCAAGGAATAGAGTGAATTGGATCGATGTGGTATACCGGGGTTGACGTGCTGTTAGTGGATTGAATCAGGGCATGTGAAGAGTCTGGGGTAAACCATGGAAAGCTGTGTAGGTATGTATATTTGCGTGTGTGGACGTATGTATATACATGTGTATGGGGGTGGGTTGGGCCATTTCTTTCGTCTGTTTCCTTGCGCTACCTCGCAAACGCGGGAGACAGCGACAAAGCAAAAAACAAAAAAGAAAAAAAAAAATAATGTTCAGGCAGTTTTATAATTTTCTCCACACAGACCACTATCAGTGCAAAACAAAATCCGTCATATTCCAAAGTTAGTTTCTATGTGCCCCTAAGCTGGAATTTCAGCCTTACTTTGGTTTCACCATTTTACTTCAGGTTTTAAAAAATTCACACAATGCTGCTACTATATGCCAGAAATTAGAAAATTGGTACAAGAATTTAGTTTGATATCCACTTATCACTTCCCATTTCAGCCCATGATCTTTACATGAACCCAATATAATTGGTGGCTCTAACGTCCTGGTAAAAGGTTATATATAATGATTTCCAAAAATTTCATGGCCATATCAAATATAACCCACACACCCCTAACCACAGTATTCCCTGCAATGACCTTCAGGGGAAATGATGGATGACAAGATGTCATTTTCCTACAAGATTTTAAAGAACCCAGATGTAAGCTACCATATATAAAAACTGAAAAAGCACATGCACACTGCAACCTTATTCCTTTATAATGTTAACAATATTTCTTGCCTGTTCATTAACTTGTTCACTGAGGTAATTATGGTATATAATCGACCTAGTATAGCAGTAATTAGCACTAATAGCCTTGGGTATCGAGTGATTTTGTTTTGCTATGTTAGTGACATTTAAAAAAATACAATGCAAGTGATGGATTGCAATTTGGAATATTTCATTCTATTCCAACTTTTATAATTATCAAGGTGATCGGAGGGAAAATGTGGACTTAATGAACTTTAATTGAAACAACAAAAATCAAATGAACTTAAGAAAACCTCAACTAACCTACCATAACAGCCAATACTTAAATTATGTCTTGTATCATTTGAAATATTAGTGATTCTTATGGCAGCTACTTATGATCTCTTGGGAACAGCTTAAATTTCTGAAGATGCAATGCCCCATAATGGCATGCAAATGGCAGCCCCTGACATCGACATATTTTTCAAACAATATCAAAATTTAGATAAATCTTGGTTGCTCGGGGAATTCAGTTAAAGATATGATCGGTTCAGTTGTCTTTTGACAAATGTTTCACCTTGGCTTATGTTAATAACCTGACACTTTCACTGATATTCATAACCCTCACCACTATACCCTTATTCAATGTTGCTAAATAAATGCAAATGCTCTATTCAAGCTCCTTAACCACCATTCTGTTTTTCAACCATTACCCTGGAGTATGATTAGTCTTTAAGAGCCTTCTAACCATATAGCTTAGGCAGGGCCCAGGCTGCTAAGCAGTTTCACTGGTCGACCATGGACCACTGGCTCATGTAAACATCACAGCCTTGCTGGTCAGGTACAATTTGTAATTTCTTATGAAGATCGTTCTTGATTTTTTGCACTGTGCATCCAATGATGACTCTAATGGGAACAGATAATGTGTAAAACAGTCTTAGCTCCACATGTAAAGATGTTTTCTTTATGCCAAAGGTGCCTTTCCAATTCAGAGGTAATATCTTCCAGTTTTTCAAGCCTGTCACACCAACAAAGCATCATTTCTGAGTACAGCAGCCTCAGTGTTTACATCTATTTACAGTATTTCATCTTTCACCATGTCAATAAGGGTCATCAGAAATCTCTGAACACTTTCTAACTGAAATTTCATCCACCTTGAAGGATAATGCTAGCACAGAGCAGAATTTTACTTGTGTGTGTGAGTGCCCTGTAGAGTGTTACAATTTTTTGTTAGTAGTGAAGTGTCATAATTTTTAATTGGTGGCTGACATGGCACATGCACAAGTTCCATATTGTGGCTATCTTCAAGTGAAAGAAAAAAGGAAAAGAAATTAACCAGGGATCTATACACATTTTAAAGCCCTGACTCTTATTTAAGGAAGAAAGTTTATATGAAGAGTGAAAGACAAAAGAAGGAAGAGAATTCCACAGTTTAGCTTCCTATACCTAAGTGGCACATCTCCACCCAGAAACTGAGGGAAGCAGCAAACAAACAAATGCCTTGAATCCAAACCATGGGGGTTGGCTTACGAAAAAAATGATTAAAATAATACCTATAAAACAGAGAAATAGCAGTAACATAATGGAGTTCAAAGACAGAAGATTGAAGAGAAGTGATGCTAGAGTTTTTTCCTCCAGTAATAGACAAAAGCCCACCTTAAGGCTGGGTCTTAATTGAAAGATAAAGAGGTTAATGAATGGAAAAAGAAGAGACAAGGTGGAGAATGAGCAGTATTCCATACTTTTGCAAATAAAACCCTGTAGATTTGAAATAGCTGCTCAAAAGACTAATTATGGCATTTATTCAACACTCCCAGCTTTTGGGAGGCAGACTTTGCAATGCTGATTATGTGGGGTTTCCAGAACAGAGTGGAAGACTTGGTTATCCCGAACATATTCATGTTACTACAGGGTTGAATTGAGCTGAGAAACGAGTAATTCTCAGAGAGAGATACCAGGAGAAATTGCATTTTAGCACAATTAACTCTTACAAGGCTACTGCTTCCCCACTCCAAAATACTGCACAGGACCCAACTGCGAGGAAAATAAGCAGTATGAGGAACAGAGCAAAAATTAAAGGAAAAGCAGGGAAGGTGCGTTGAAGAATGTAAAATGGATTTATCAGCATAAGCGTGAGTATGGGTTGGAAAATGAAAAGTTTTTTGAGAGAAGAAAGGGAGTAAGCAATAGGACAGAGCCATGAAGAACTCCATTATCGATACAATAGGATAGAAAAGTCACTTTATCGATGACTTCTATGATGGAATGGCCTGCGAGGAAACAATGCATTAGAGAACAAAGAGGAGTGTTCCCAAACAAAGAGAGTTTAGAAAGATTCATGCCATACCCTGGAGATATCAAGGGTTACATCACCAGAGGTGAGTAATACAGGAGAAATCACCAGTAGCCCTAGCACTGTAAAATCCATAATGGTGATCTGAAAGAAGAGAAGTGAATGGAATTCTAAGCATTTGAGAAAATGAAAGTTCAGGAAAGTTCCAAGAGTAATGGGGCAATAGCTGGCAAGATTAGAGAGATCTCATTTCTTAAAGATGGGCAGCACCAAGGCTTGCTACCAAGTTGAAGGGAAAGTCTAAGTTTTTAGAGAGAAAACAAGCAAGCAAAAATTGAAGCAAGCTCAAAGGCACACCTCCCTAGAATCCAATGGGGTATGCCATTTGAGTCATATGCCTTGTCCACCTGAAGCTGGGAAAGTACCAGGAATACCCTGCATGAGGATAATATAAGATAGGGCAAAGGTTAAGTGGGAAGAAGCAGAAGAGGATTAGAAGCTGTATCAGGCAAAGTTGAGTTAAAGGAAAATGAGGTCCAAAAAAAATTTATCAGAGTTAGCAACAGATAGACTGATCTGGTCAGAAAAGAGGAGGAAAGGCTGAATAACAGAAGTTGTTAAAGATGCTTTTGATTAAGGACCACATAAATCTGTCAGTAGAAAAAGTCAAGTCAGCACTCTTACTTTTTATGAAAGAGTGCTTGGCTCTCTGAAGAACAGCTCTACAATAATTCCAAGCAAAAGTGAAAGTGGAGTGGGTTTCAGGAGATGGAAAGAGTTTCATGGTCTGGTACACCTCATCCATGAAGTGGCAGGCATCAGAGCAGGAGTGATACAACCATGACTAAGGAGAAAAAGATTTTGAAGATGATGGGATGCTGGACCTCATCCCAGCCAAGATAGCCTATGCTAGGTGCTCAGTACAACACAAGGAATCCCAACCAAAGAAGGAGGGAAAGTCTGTAAATCATCTATGCTGGGATAACTTATGAACTTTCCCAAAGTGCCAAAACTGACATTTTGAGGTAAGGATAGAGGATAGGTGTGCCCAATTAGAATTAACAGAAATAAGATTGTGGTCAGAGGACCCTATGGGGTCAGAAATGGTGTTTTAATAGTGGAGGGTTAAGAAGTAACAAGAAGTCAAACAGTGTAAGAGATGTACATGGAGGAACTGGGGAAATAAACACAAAGGCAATGTAATAAGGGCTAGAGAGAGATTTTGAGCCAGATGGCTTCAAAGTTAGGAGATTCAAGGTCCATGTGGCAAGCAATAGGTGCTTTTATGTTAGAGTCAGCACAAACATCACTCTTGGAGCAGAAACAAAAATAGAGATTATAGTTTGAGGTCAAACAGTGCAAAAAAGCATCCTTTGACAGCTGGATTTAAGAGAGAAGGTGGTGGTGTTCAACTGAGGGAAGGTTAGAATTACGACCACAAATGTTGCAGAAATGGATAGGAAAAGAGCCAGGTCTAGAAACTACAGATATAGCATGAATCATGTGATGGCTATACTTTCATAGTTTTGATATATTGAAAAGTAAGGAAAAAAGAAAAGGAAATAAAGCTTATGTTGTCAAGTGTTCTGTATGAGAAAAAGGGGTGTGGGATTAGAACTGAATGCTAGTAACCCATATGTGGTTGAGGCAAGGGAAAAAAGACAAAAATATGAGCATCAAAGGGAGTACATAAAAATCACAGTGCTAGTTGCTGCCACTATCCCTCCTGAAATCCAGGCAGCAGTGCCTCCTTGGTCAGTGGCTGCTTGCCATCTGGGTAGCTAAAATACCTTAGTACTTTACTATTCACTTGCAAAACTTTCTTCATGGGTCTATTATCATTTTCTTTTGAAGAAAATTGATGATGCATATCAATTATGTGAACATCAATGAACTGAACCAGGGAATGTGAAACATCTGGGGTTAACCATGGAAGGACTGTGGGGCCTGGATGTGGATAGGGGGCTGTGGTTTTGGTGTTTTACATAAGACAGCTAGAGACTAAGTGTGAACGAATGTGGCCTTTTTTTTGTCTGTTTTCGTGGCACTACCTTGCTGAAGCAGGTGTAGCGCCAGGAATGAATGAAGGCAAGCAAGTATGAATATGTACATATGAATATATGTATATGTGTGTGTGTGTCTATGTATATGCTGATATGTATTTGTACGTATATGTGTGTATTTGGGTGTTTATAAATATGTGTGTATATGAGTGGATGGGCCATTCTTCGTCTGTCTCCTGGAGCTACCTCGCTGACGCAGGAAACAGCAAATATGTATGATAAAAAATACAAAATCAATGAAAGAAGTTTAAAAACATAAATAAGAAATTTTTACTTGAAAAGGAAGACCAAATTCAATGAAAATAGCAAGAGGCAAGAGAAAAATTATAGCAGTCTGAACCTGAAAGGGGTTATGTAACAAACCACAATGTTGGCTCACTGCACTGCCACTACTATCCTTCCTGAAGCCCAAACAGCACTGCCTCCTTGGTCACTGGTTGCCTGCCACAAAATGCAACTCCAACTAAAAAGATCCATCTGGGTAGGTAAAGTAACATACCATTCTACAATAAACTTTCTTTATAAATTCTTTTTTTGGCTTTATCATCATTTCTTTCTGCAGAAAAGTTGTATCCATTTATTAATAAATGTTGAAATTTACAATGGAAGTTTGAAAATACGAAAAAAAAGGAATTTCCATTCAAAAATGAAACAAAGCCCAGTGCAAATAGTATGAGGAGGACTTTTTCTCTTCCCACAAATTGATGAAGTACACAGAAAACAATATCTATTCAAGATGTGTTAAGGTGGTGGCATCAACACTGGCATCCAAAAATTATCGCAAAAATCATCAGCAAATCTGCCGTACTACCTCTGAGAGACTAATCAAGTCAGACTGAAATTCTAATGAGAAAACTCATAAAGGAGATGGTGGAAGTAAAGCAAGAAAAAAAAAGTAAGTCAAAATAAGTAAGGAAACTGATGGCAAAACATACACAAAGCAGACATTACAAGAGAGAGAGAGAGAGAGAGAGAGAGAGAGAGAGAGAGAGAGAGAGAGAGAGAGAGAGAGAGAGAGAGAGAGAGAGAGATACAGAGAGAGAGAGCATATATTGTGAGGGTGACCTAAAAGTTAAAGCTTGGGAAAAGACTTTAGAATGTGACATATGAGACTGCTTGTTCCATATTACGTGTGATTAATCTCTGAACAGGTAAATGACTTATTGGTACAGGAAGAGGCAAGTGATCACTCCACTACACTGTAGTTATTGTAAAAGGAGCTGTAACACATGGTAAAGATACATAAAGATATTGGAAGTACTGGAGGAGGAAACTAATATCAAAGAAAATTTTAAAATGTATTGGCAAATCAAAAGACTTAAACTGAAATAAACTTATTTCAACCTGCACAAAAGCTAGGAAAGTATGACCTCAATAAATGCAAGTATCCTTGCATGTAACAGTTGAAGATCTATGAATAAAACTCCAACTATACAGAAACGTAGAAAAGTACATGGAAATCCAAAATAAAAAATATAAATAGAGGAAACATGTCAGAGAAACAAAGAGTAAACACAAAGCTATGCAAAGGACAGAGTATTTTTTTTAAAGATCGTCAGACCTCTGCTTGGTCCGATACGGGCCTTTGCCTGCTGGTGGCCCGTGGAGAGCAGAGTAAAAAATCCTGCAAAATTTAGGTAATCAATAAAGAATGAGAGGACAACCCTAAGCACAAAGAGTCATGAGAACTATGGGAGGAAAAAAAAAAATAGAATAGGAAGAAATCTTTGTATAAAGCGTAAAAAAAGTAAACATTACAAACAAGCAGGTGTCTTGAGCATCAATATAAAAACAATAACCAACTATAAAACAAGATATAGCGAGATATACATAAGTATACTTATGTAAGTAGGAGAGATGGC
Organism: Panulirus ornatus; assembly: GCF_036320965.1. Taxonomy (NCBI): domain Eukaryota; kingdom Metazoa; phylum Arthropoda; class Malacostraca; order Decapoda; family Palinuridae; genus Panulirus; species Panulirus ornatus. The sequence continues at coordinate 28,071,617 of NC_092281.1, forward strand.
CAGAGAGCGTTATTGGATTACGTGTTAATTGACTGGCGTGCGAAAGAGAGACTTTTGGATGTTAATGTGCTGTGAGGTGCAACTGGAGGGATGTCTGATCATTATCTTGTGGAGGCTAAGGTGAAGATTTGTATGGGTTTTCAGAAAAGAAGAGTGAATGTTGGGGTGAAGAGGGTGGTGAGAGTAAGTGAGCTTGAGAAGGAGACCTGTGTGAGGAAGTACCAGGAGAGACTGAGTACAGAATGGAAAAAGGTGAGAACAATGGAAGTAAGGGGAGTGGGGCAGGAATGGGATGTATTTAGGGAATCAGTGATGGATTGCGCAAAAGATGCTTGTGGCATGAGAAGAGTGGGAGGTGGGTTGATTAGAAAGGGTAGTGAGTGGTGGGATGAAGAAGTAAGAGTATTAGTGAAAGAGAAGAGAGAGGCATTTGGACGATTTTTGCAGGGAAAAAATGCAATTGAGTGGGAGATGTATAAAAGAAAGAGACAGGAGGTCAAGAGAAAGGTGCAAGAGGTGAAAAAAAGGGCAAATGAGAGTTCGGGGTGAGAGACTATCATTAAATTTTAGGGAGAATAAAAAGATGTTCTGGAAGGAGGTAAATAAAGTGCGTAAGACAAGGGAGCAAATGGGAACTTCAGTGAAGGGCGCAAATGGGGAGGTGATAACAAGTAGTGGTGATGTGAGAAGGAGATGGAGTGAGTATTTTGAAGGCTTGTTGAATGTGTTTGATGATAGAGTGGCAGATATAGGGTGTTTTGGTCGAGGTGGTGTGCAAAGTGAGAGGGTTAGGGAAAATGATTTGGTAAACAGAGAAGAGGTAGTGAAAGCTTTGCGGAAGATGAAAGCCGGCAAGGCAGCAGGTTTGGATGGTATTGCAGTGGAATTTATTAAAAAAGGGGGTGACTGTATTGTTGACTGGTTGGTAAGGTTACTTAATGTATGTATGACTCATGGTGAGGTGCCTGAGGATTGGCGGAATGCGTGCATAGTGCCATTGTACAAAGGCAAAGGGGATAAGAGTGAGTGCTCCAATTACAGAGGTATAAGTTTGTTGAGTATTCCTGGTAAATTATATGGGAGGGTATTGATTGAGAGGGTGAAGGCATGTACAGAGCATCAGACTGGGGAAGAGCAGTGTGGTTTCAGAAGTGGTAGAGGATGTGTGGATCAGGTGTTTGCTTTGAAGAATGTATGTGAGAAATACTTAGAAAAGCAAATGGATTTGTATGTAGCATTTATGGATCTGGAGAAGGCATATGATAGAGTTGATAGAGATGCTCTGTGGAAGGTATTAAGAATATATGGTGTGGGAGGAAAGTTGTTAGAAGCAGTGAAAAGTTTTTATCGAGGATGTAAGGCATGTGTACGTGTAGGAAGAGAGGAAAGTGATTGGTTCTCAGTGAATGTAGGTTTGCGGCAGGGGTGTGTGATGTCTCCATGGTTGTTTAATTTGTTTATGGATGGGGTTGTTAGGGAGGTAAATGCAAGAGTTTTGGAAAGAGGGGCAAGTATGAAGTCTGTTGGGGATGAGAGAGCTTGGGAAGTGAGTCAGTTGTTGTTCGCTGATGATACAGCGCTGGTGGCTGATTCATGTGAGAAGCTGCAGAAGCTGGTGACTGAGTTTGGTAAAGTGTGAGAAGAAGAAAGTTAAAAGTAAATGTGAATAAGAGCAAGGTTATTAGGTACAGTAGGGTTGAGGGTCAAGTCAATTGGGAGGTGAGTTTGAATGGAGAAAAACTGGAGGAAGTGAAGTGTTTTAGATATCTGGGAGTGGATCTGGCAGCGGATGGAACCATGGAAGCGGAAGTGGATCATAGGGTGGGGGAGGGGGCGAAAATTCTGGGGGCCTTGAAGAATGTGTGGAAGTCGAGAACATTATCTCGGAAAGCAAAAATGGGTATGTTTGAAGGAATAGTGGTTCCAACAATGTTGTATGGTTGCGAGGCGTGGGCTATGGATAGAGTTGTGCGCAGGAGGATGGATGTGCTGGAAATGAGATGTTTGAGGACAATGTGTGGTGTGAGGTGGTTTGATCGAGTGAGTAACGTAAGGGTAAGAGAGATGTGTGGAAATAAAAAGAGCGTGGTTGAGAGAGCAGAAGAGGGTGTTTTGAAGTGGTTTGGGCATATGGAGAGAATGAGTGAGGAAAGATTGACCAAGAGGATATATGTGTCAGAGGTGGAGGGAACGAGGAGAAGAGGGAGACCAAATTGGAGGTGGAAAGATGGAGTGAAAAAGATTTTGTGTGATCGGGGCCTGAACATGCAGGAGGGTGAAAGGAGGGCAAGGAATAGAGTGAATTGGAGCGATGTGGTATACCGGGGCTGACGTGCTGTCAGTGGATTGAATCAAGGCATGTGAAGCGTCTGGGGTAAACCATGGAAAGCTGTGTAGGTATGTATATTTGCGTGTGTGGACGTATGTATATACATGTGTATGGGGGGGGGGGTTGGGCCATTTCTTTCGTCTGTTTCCTTGCGCTACCTCGCAAACGTGGGAGACAGCGACAAAGTATAAAAAAAAAAAAAAAAAAAAAGATGAATGAAGTCCATCCCACAAGTAATAGGAATATCTCCCATAAAACCTTAAAACAAATCATATTCTCTAGGCCTAATACTAGCGATCCAAATGCTGAAGAAATAAAATTGAAAAAAAAGTTCCAAGAGAATATATTCATATAAACGGGTCTACAAAAAAACATTGGTTTTACAGGTAAGAATGATATATCAGTCACCATCTGAAATACCAAGAAATTAAAGAAACTAATTACTGAAGCATTAGTAAATTCTCATAGAGAAGAATTTTAATTTTCCGAGAACTGTTTGGAATAATATGCATTCAAGGACATAAAATAATGAGCCCTGGGATTTTAAGGTTCTAGGATGTATTCAAGGTAAATATCTACTTCAGCAAGCACAAAAACCAACCAGATAAAGAGGTAATGACATGGCCCAAGAACTAGATCTGCTTTTCACATATGAGGGTGACAAGGTTTAAAACAATGAATTCCAAAGTCACCTAAACAAGAGTGACCATAATATACAAAATTTTATACACAAAATGCTACATGGCATTACGTAATAAGGAAAAACATTTACAGCATAGCTAACTTTGAAAAGATTAATATTATGAAAAAGATTATTCTATGGAATGAGATTCTTATAGAATGTGCTAAGAGGTGCAACTGGAGGGATGTCTGATCATTATCTTGTGGAGGCTAAGGTGAAGATTTGTATGGGTTTTCAGAAAAGAAGAGTGAATGTTGGGGTGAAGAGGGTGGTGAGAGTAAGTGAGCTTGGGAAGGAGACCTGTGTGAGGAAGTACCAGGAGAGACTGAGTACAGAATGGAAAAAGGTGAGAACAATGGAAGTAAGGGGAGTGGGGCAGGAATGGGATGTATTTAGGGAATCAGTGATGGATTGCGCAAAAGATGCTTGTGGCATGAGAAGAGTGGGAGGTGGGTTGATTAGAAAGGGTAGTGAGTGGTGGGATGAAGAAGTAAGAGTATCAGTGAAAGAGAAGAGAGAGGCATTTGGACGATTTTTGCAGGGAAAAAATGCAATTGAGTGGGAGATGTATAAAAGAAAGAGACAGGAGGTCAAGAGAAAGGTGCAAGAGGTGAAAAAAAGGGCAAATGAGAGTTGGGGTGAGAGAGTATCATTAAATTTTAGGGAGAATAAAAAGATGTTCTGGAAGGAGGTAAATAAAGTGCGTAAGACAAGGGAGCAAATGGGAACTTCAGTGAAGGGCGCAAATGGGGAGGTGATAACAAGTAGTGGTGATGTGAGAAGGAGATGGAGTGAGTATTTTGAAGGTTTGTTGAATGTGTTTGATGATAGAGTGGCAGATATAGGGTGTTTTGGTCGAGGTGGTGTGCAAAGTGAGAGGGTTAGGGAAAATGATTTGGTAAACAGAGAAGAGGTAGTGAAAGCTTTGCGGAAGATGAAAGCCGGCAAGGCAGCAGGTTTGGATGGTATTGCAGTGGAATTTATCAAAAAAGGGGGTGACTGTATTGTTGACTGGTTGGTAAGGTTACTTAATGTATGTATGACTCATGGTGAGGTGCCTGAGGATTGGCGGAATGCATGCATAGTGCCATTGTACAAAGGCAAAGGGGATAAGAGTGAGTGCTCCAATTACAGAGGTATAAGTTTGTTGAGTATTCCTGGTAAATTATATGGGAGGGTATTGATTGAGAGGGTGAAGGCATGTACAGAGCATCAGATTGGGGAAGAGCAGTGTGGTTTCAGAAGTGGTAGAGGATGTGTGGATCAGGTGTTTGCTTTGAAGAATGTATGTGAGAAATACTTAGAAAAGCAAATGGATTTGTATGTAGCATTTATGGATCTGGAGAAGGCATATGATAGAGTTGATAGAGATGCTCTGTGGAAGGTATTAAGAATATATGGTGTGGGAGGCAAGTTGTTAGAAGCAGTGAAAGGTTTTTATCGAGGATGTAAGGCATGTGTACGTGTAGGAAGAGAGGAAAGTGATTGGTTCTCAGTGAATGTAGGTTTGCGGCAGGGGTGTGTGATGTCTCCATGGTTGTTTAATTTGTTTATGGATGGGGTTGTTAGGGAGGTAAATGCAAGAGTTTTGGAAAGAGGGGCAAGTATGAAGTCTGTTGTGGATGAGAGAGCTTGGGAAGTGAGTCAGTTGTTGTTCGCTGATGATACAGCGCTGGTGGCTGATTCATGTGAGAAGCTGCAGAAGCTGGTGACTGAGTTTGGTAAAGTGTGTGGAAGAAGAAAGTTAAGAGTAAATGTGAATAAGAGCAAGGTTATTAGGTACAGTAGGGTTGAGGGTCAAGTCAATTGGGAGGTGAGTTTGAATGGAGAAAAACTGGAGGAAGTGAAGTGTTTTAGATATCTGGGAGTGGATCTGGCAGCGGATGGAACCATGGAAGCGGAAGTGGATCATAGGGTGGGGGAGGGGGCGAAAATTCTGGGGGCCTTGAAGAATGTGTGGAAGTCGAGAACATTATCTCGGAAAGCAAAAATGGGTATGTTTGAAGGAATAGTGGTTCCAACAATGTTGTATGGTTGCGAGGCGTGGGCTATGGATAGAGTTGTGCGCAGGAGGATGGATGTGCTGGAAATGAGATGTTTGAGGACAATGTGTGGTGTGAGGTGGTTTGATCGAGTGAGTAACGTAAGGGTAAGAGAGATGTGTGGAAATAAAAAGAGCGTGGTTGAGAGAGCAGAAGAGGGTGTTTTGAAGTGGTTTGGGCACATGGAGAGAATGAGTGAGGAAAGATTGACCAAGAGGATATATGTGTCAGAGGTGGAGGGAACGAGGAGAAGAGGGAGACCAAATTGGAGGTGGAAAGATGGAGTGAAAAAGATTTTGTGTGATCGGGGCCTGAACATGCAGGAGGGTGAAAGGAGGGCAAGGAATAGAGTGAATTGGAGCGATGTGGTATACCGGGGTTGACATGCTGTCAGTGGATTAAATCAAGGCATGTGAAGCGTCTGGGGTAAACCATGGAAAGCTGTGTAGGTATGTATATTTGCGTGTGTGGACGTATGTATATACATGTGTATGGGGGGGGTTGGGCCATTTCTTTCGTCTGTTTCCTTGCGCTACCTCGCAAACGCGGGAGACAGCGACAAAGTATAATAAATAAATAAAATAAAATAGTTATTTATTTATTCATTTTTATTGTGCTTTGTCGCTGTCTCCCGCGTTAGCGAGGTAACGCAAGGAAACAGACGAAAGAATTGCCCAATCCACCCACATACACATGTATATACATACAAGTCCACACACGCTAATATACATACCTATACATCTCAATGTATACATATATATACACACACAGACTTATACATATATACACATGTACATGATTCATAGTCTGCCTTTATTCATTCCCATCGCCACCTTGCCACACATGGAATAACCAACCCCCTCCCCCCTCATGTGTGCGAGGTAGTGCTAGGGAAGACAACAAAGGCCCCATTCGTTCACACTCAGTCTCTAGCTGTCATGTAATAATGCACCGAAACCACAGCTCCCTTTCCACATCCAGGCCCCACAGAACTTTCCATGGTTTACCCCAGACGCTTGACATGCCCTGGTTCAATCCACTGACAGCATGTCGACCCCGGTATACCATATCGTTCTAATTCACTCTATTCCTTGCACGTCTTTCACCCTCCTGCATGTTCAGGCCCCGATCCCTCAAAATCTTTTTCACTCCATCTTTCCACATCCAATTTGGTCTTCCACTTCTCCTCATTCCCTCCACCTCTGACACATATATCCTCTTAGTCAATCTTTCCTCACTCATTCTCTCCATGTGACAAAACCATTTCAAAACACCCTCTTATGCTCTCTTACCCTTACATTACTTACTCGATCAAACCACCTCACACCACACATTGTCCTCAAACATCTCATTTCCAGCACATCCATCCTCCTCCGCCCAACTTTATCCACAGCCAGTGCCTCGCAACCATACAACATTGTTGGAACCAGTATTCCTTCAAACATACCCATTTTTGCTTTCCGAGATAATGTTCTCGACTTCCACACATTCTTCAAGGCTCCCAGAATTTTCGCCCCTCCCCCACCCTATGTAGGGAGGGGATTAATAATTGTATCTCCATATTACTTCCATGTCATCAAAGGAGACTCTGAGCTACTGGGGTAAGAGTTGGGGGCTGAAGCAGGATTTGTGGGAAAGTGTATAAGTGTAAGGAGGTAAGCTCAAGAGTGATGTGGGTAAAAATGAAAGTGGATCATGAGGGATGGGCGACTATTCGTACTTATGCACCTGGCCATGAGATGAAAGATCAAGAAAGGCAAGTGTTTTGGGAGCAGCTGTTTGAGTGTGCCAGCAATTTTTATGCAAAAGACAGATATTAGTGACGGTTACAAATGCAAATGTGAGTAATGTGGCAGCTGAGGGTATAACTAGGGGGTATGTGGCATTCAGTGACAAGAATGGAAATGGTGAACAGCTTGTGGAGTTATGTGCATAACAAGGAATGGTGATTAAGAGTACCTGATTGAAAAAGAGGACATGCACAAGTGGGTGGGTGAAAAGCACAGATGGTTAGTAGGCATTACTGGATTACATACTAACTGGTAAACATACAAGAAAGACTCGTGGATGCAAATGTGCTGAGAAGGGTGGCTGGTGGGATGTTCAATCATTACCTTAAGGAGGCGAGGATGAAGATTTGTTCAAGTTTTCAGAAAAGGGGAAACAATATGGGCGAGAGGAAGATGGTGAAAGTAAATGAGCTTCAAAAAGAGAAATGTGTGAATAAATACCAAGAGAGATTGAGAGTACAACAGCAAAAGTAAGAGTAAATGAGGCTAGGTTAGTGGGTGAGGACGAAAGGTATTTAGGGATGCAAAGCCAAAATATACACAAGAACTGTACGACATGTGGAAGGTGGGAGTTGGGCAGGTGAGAAAAAGCAGTAAGTGGTGGGATGGAGAAGTAAAGATGCTAACGAAAGAGAAAAGAAGGATGTGTGGGAAGCATTTACATGGAAAGAGTACAAATGATGGAGAGGTGTACATGAGAAAACAAACAGAGGTCAAGAGAAAGATGCAGGGGTTTAAAAAGGGGAAAGATGAGACTCATGGTGAGCATATTAATAGTGTGCAAAAAACAAAAGAATAAATGAGAACATCAATGAAAGGAGTACATGGGGAAGTGCTAACAAGTAAGAACAAGGTGAGAGGGAGATGGAGCACTATTTTGAAGGATTATTGAATGTCACTGATGATAAGGTGGCTTAGATATGAGGTATGAAAAGTGAGAGACTTATGGAAAGTGGTTTGATGAAGAGAGAGGAGGCACTGAATTCTTTGTGTAAGATGAAATGTGGCAAGGCAGCTTGAGTTGATGGCAATGCTGCTCGAATTCTTAAGCAAATGGGGTGACTGCATTGTCGCCAAGTTTGTCAGGATTTTTAATTTAAGTATGTATCATGGTGATGTGCCTCAGGATTGGTGTAATACATGTGTAATGCCACTATGAAGGCAAGGGGGACCACATGAGAGTGTTCAAATTACAAAGGTATAAGTTTGTTGAGTGTATCGGGAAAGCAGTAAGGATAAATGGTTTGCAAGAAGGTAAAGGCATGTACAGAGCATCAGATCTGGCAGGAACTGTGTGTTTCACAAGTGGAAGAGGAAGAGAGAATCAGCTGTTTTCTTCAATGGTTGTGTGTAAGAAATACTTAAAACAGGAAGATAAATATGTGGTACTTATGGCTCTAAAGAAAGCATAAGATATAGCTTAAAGAGATCTTACGAATATATGGAGTCAAAGGAAAGCTACTAGAAACAATAAGAAATTTTATCAAGAGTGAAAAGCACGTGTGCAAGGAGGAGAGAAAGGTGAGTGGTTCCAGGTGACAGCAGGTCTATGGCAGAGGTGTATGATGTCACCCTGGCTGTTTAATTTGTTAATGGGTTGGGTGGTGTGGGAGGTAAATGCAAGGGTCTTGGAGAGATGGGTAGTGAGTCAGTTGTTGTCTGCTGATGACACAGCACTGATAGCAGGTAAAGAAAATGCAGAAGTTGATGCTTGAGTTTGGGAGAGTGCGTTAAAGGAGAGAGTAAATAAGAATAAATGCAAATTTATGAGGTTTAGCAGTACAGAAGCACAGGTTAGTTGGAATGCGAGTTTCATTGGAAAAAACTGGGGGAAGTGAAGTATCATAGATAACTTGGAGTGGAAATGGCAGGTAATGCAAATAAAGAAGTGGAAATGAGTCATAGGGTGGGTGAGGGGGGAAACATTCTGGGAGCACTGAAGAATATATGAAAAGAGAGGTGGTTTGATAGAGTAGATAATGAAAGGATAAGAGATAAGTGAGGCAATACAAAAAGTGTGGTTGTGAAAGATGAAGAAGCTGTGCTTAAATGGTTTGGTCCTATGGGGAGAATGAGTGACAAGAAGTTGACAAAAAGGATATATGTGTCAGAAGTAGAGGGGACATGGAAAAGTGAAAGACCTAATTGGAGATGGAGGGATGGAGTGAAAACTATTTTGAGTGCTTGGGACCTGAACATGGAGGGTGAAAAGCATGCAAATAATAAGAGTTAATTGGACCAATGTGGTGTACAAGGGGGTGACGTGGTGTCAGTGGACTGAACCAAAGCATATGAAGCACCCAAAGAAAACTACAGAAAGGCCTGTATGGCCTGGCTGTGGTTAGGGGGCTAAGGTTTCAATGCATTACACATAAAAACTGGAGAATAGATGTGAACAAACTAGGATTTTCCTCATCTGTTTCTGTACTACTTCACTAGTGATTACAAAAAAAAAATCCACCAAAAGCATTCAATAACAATGAAAAAGGGAAAACATGGATATTAGGTAGATAAGGATACCTCAATCAAGGAAAAAGGAATTTTCTTCCCCAGCAAGCAATAAGACAAGTAAATCCAGAAATGAGAACAATACAACAGGGTCCAAAACCAAGTAGGAGAAAATATGAAGAATTGTCCAGTAAGATCAAAACAAACTCAAACACATTATGGGACTAAAAATTCTAAATTACTGGAACTGAAAATGGAACCTAAAACCTGTAAAAGTAAAAATAATGAAAATACAAACTAGAGAAGATGAGGAGGTATATCTTAGGATAAAAAACATGGGAAATAAAAGTATTATGTACGGAAATGAAAATAAGTGAATCTGCACAACTGGATGAGATACACCCTAAATTTTTCAAGGAGACAATTGCAAAGCTTTTTGGACTATAAATGAAAAAGTACCAAATAAATGGAGGTAAGAAATAATGTATGCGATATGTACAAAAGGTGATATATGTCAAGTGGAAATCGATACCTAACGAGTATGACTTCACGTTTGTAAAATCCTTGAAAGCCTCATAACAGAACATATAACACATATGACCTCTTTTCCAAAAAGCAATTTGGGTTTCCCCCCAGAGAGATCCACTACCCTACAGCTTTTAGTTTCTGGATATTTGGACTGAGGTTCTTGATAAGGATAGTCTACAGAGTGCATTCACCTCTTATTTTCATAAAGCGATTAATAAGGTGCCATATCAAAGGCTTTTAAGTACACTATCAAGCACATGGCAATAGAGCAATAGAGGGCTATTTTTTCTTATGTAAAAAGCTCCAGTCAAGCAAAAGTCCACATCAAGACCAGGCCTTAATTGATATATAGAGAGAATTACAAAATGAAAAAAGAAAAGACAAGGGAAAGTAGTTATGAATTTTGGAGGAAGTGAAAGACCTGTCTTTTGAAATATGAAAGGTCAGAGTTACTGGGAAAGACATGAGAAGGTAGAGAGCTCCAAAGCTTTGGCATGCAACCTGTGAGTTGCCAAAGGCCACTCAATAATCATGTGATGCAACAGCTTGCTGAGTACTGTGTGGTTTAGTTAGTGGTGGGGACACACAAATAGCCAACCCTCACGAGCAAAAACCAAAGTAATACCCACATAAGAGGGAAAGTGAACCTATATTGCAGCAAAGGGCAAGGGGATCAAATTTGAAAGTTAGCCTGGGACAGTTCGTAAGTTGGAATGCTTTTGTCTCAACTCTGTCAAGTAAGCACACAGAGTTAGAATCACCCCAACTGTGTGTGCAGTACTTCATGCAAGGATGAATATATCCCTTCTATGAATAGAGCAACTGTTCGCAAGTTTCAACATCTAAACAGGACACCCAGTTTCTTACAAGAAGATTTAGCTATTCCTGTAATGTGAGAATTCCACAAAAGAGTGGATGTTACAGTAATACCAAGTACCATCAATGAATTAAGAGGTGGAATTACAGAACCGTCAAAGGAGAGGATAGAGTTCAGAGGATTTTTTAACGGAGAGTTGGGCAGAAACTGGGTCTTGGAGGCACTGAACTTAACAAGATTTTGTAATCCAGCGAGATATCCTTTCCAAGTACGAGTCTACTGAGGAAGCTGTGTCAAGACAAGATGCAGATCGGGTGAGAGAGGAGGGAGCAGAATTGAAGGATGTGGATAAATGCAGTGTTGCATCATCAGTGTATTGAATGCATTGGATTATTTGTGGAGAGGAAATTGTTGAAAAAAAAGTAGAAAAAGTGTAGGGATGGGACAGAACCTTGAGGGACACCAATGCTGATGAGGAAAAGGGGGGAAGGCTGGTCCATCAACTGCCACAGAGATAGATTGGCCACAGAGGAAGCTAGATATGAAGGAGCAAAGTGAGGCAGGGAAGCCAAAAGAGGGGAGCTTAGATTTGAAACCTCAATGCCTCACCATCAAAAGCCTTAGACACTTCAAGGGCAACTACACATGGCTCCCAAAAGTTTTTCCAGGGTCATGATAATCAGACATTAGTAATACAAGAAAGAATGTTGAGATGGTATAATTTTTATTAGGTAGACAAGAAGTGAATGAAGTGAAGTCAAATTGGTATGAAGTTAAATAAGGCATCAAACAGGGCTCAGTTCTGGGACCCTTACCCTTTGTTGTACAGTACCTGTGCTGTACCATATACAGTACACATCCATCTGACAGACTTTAATGTATTGGACTTAGGCTTCTAATGAACCCTTTGGAGCCCATCAGTCCAAGTTTGGATTCTAACAGAAATTTCTGTAAAAGTCCAATACATCACAAATTTAGTAAAGGACCCATCAGAATGAGTTTGGGATGTAGAATAAAAATTCATATGTTCCCAACCTCAATCCAAGATACAGAACATCAGGAGAACAAGTGAGAGCATGTCACACATCTATGCCTTTATACCAAAAATGATAATATAAGTAGAAATTTCAAGATAAAATAAGTAAGCTTACTCACTAACAACCAGTGTGACATAAGCACCCACATTTTTCAACATATAAACGAACCCATTGCCTGTGTCCTCATGCATCTGCAATGTTTTACATGGTACACAGGCCCGTCTTTCTGTTTTGTGCTGCATGTGTAAAGGAAGCACAGGAAACACCTCATCATTGCTGAAAAGCTGAAAATGAGTGAGCACAATCAGCATGGAAAGAGTGGCTGGAATCTCTTGAATGCCCCATTTCAAACCAAGAGGTGATCCGAGTGACCCCTGGTGACCCTGGAGTTATTTCCTTCTAATTCAGAGTAGTCTTTGCTATTCCATGAACACCTTAAGCCTTCAAGGAATAAGCTAAGCTTCTATTACACTTATCAATATTTCATTTATCAATGATCTTTGGAAATATTTGGAAAGTAAAAAAATTAGCTTCTAAAGGACCACGTATCCCATAATTATTAACTTTGAACTGGGGTTAACTGTATATAAATGACCTGCCAAAACAGATTTACATTAATACATACCGTCTGCTGACAATGCTTAAATTTCAAATTTGATAACCAAAAAGATGCACAAAAAACCTAGGAAGATGGGAATTTGAAGTAAACATTGGTTCTTAAAGTTTCCCCTAAAAATTCAAGGACGTACATGTTGAAGTTGAGGAGATATAGAATCAATCAGACTGAAATGCAACGACTGACATTAAGAAAGGATACTAGGGTTATAAATCCCAAGTTAAAATCCAAACATATCTTAGAAAAGGCCAACTCAGTGACTGGGTATGATCAGCACAATTCAATTCCTTGCCACTGTACAAAACAATAGAACTTTGATGAAGCAGGGTCATTTCACCAAAACACTCCTTGAAAAAAACTGAAGCAGTACAGGCAATACTGCCGAATCAGGCATTCAGAGGTCCTTCAGGCCCATAACAATGTTATAGGAACTAAATTACTGGGAACAGCAGAAATCTCAGAGGCTACACTCCATAGAAAATACAAGGGAGAGGTATATCATCTAAACCTGGGAAATCCTAGAAGACACAGTTTCCAACTTACACTCGAAATTACAATCCTACTGGTACGAAAGACACGGTAAATTTTGCAAAACTTTGTAAAATACTACCTCCGAAATATAATGGTGAGATACGTAAAAAAAAAAAAAAAGAGAGAACACTTTAAACACCTGGGCCCAAGACCTTTCAACATCTGAACTGAATCATTAGTTCCCATGGGATGCACAGTTAAGTTTAAGGTTGCTCTGGAAAAGTACTTAAAAAGTGCACCAGACCAGCCAGGTTGTGGGGGCTATATGAGCATGCAGATGACAGCTTCTAACAACTTGGCTTACCAATGACCCAACTGAAGAGCCTGATCCCAACCGAGGATGTGGGGGTAGAAAACCCCAAAAGACTAGACCAGGTATTCACAAAGTAATGTAAAGCCACCAGTCATCTCTCAGGGATGAATGACTTAACCTGCACAGAAAGACTAAGGAAACTTGAGACTGCTCTGCCCAGATAAAGATTACTTAAAATAAAAATGACAGAGATTGTTTGTGAAATACTCCAACAAAGGAGAAATTCTACAGAATATGCAAGAACAACAGAAAAAAGCCTTAAACTACATACAACAGTGACACTCTCCACAAGAAAAGAATACTTTGAGATGAGAACAGCATGGGATGAAACTATCTGAAAGTGGCTGTTGAGACAACTGAGCACTAACTCTTTCAAAAATTAATTGGATAAACAAAGGGCAAGACCAGATATACTGTATGACGACTAAAAAGCCAACATATTCTGCTCTAGCAAAATGATATAAGGGCAAGAAGATTCCAGTACAGAACCTTTGAAGATCCTGAACTGAGAATCAACCAAAATAATTATGATTAGTTGTTACGTAAGTCTTCTTAGTGATAAACGAGAAGAAAATGTGGTCATCATTTTCTAAACAAACTGCCAGTTCTACTGCATTTGAAGTACAAAGAAACTCTTGTTCCCCTATCAACACTGATACACTATCAGATTGAGTCATAACCCAATAACTAGAAAGTTAGACCAAACATCTCTCAAATCCTTGTATAAGTGTAAAGAATATCAGAGTCAGTTAGATGTGTATGTCAGGAGCACAGACAGAAAAAACGACTCTCCTCCCTTGAGTCCAGCTGAATAGGCTGTATATCTTGGTAAAAAATTCAAAAAACTTCTATATCTCCCATCACAAATATACCTATTTCTTGAGTTACAGCTTTTCCTGCAAGTGAAGAGTTTATAATTCTGCTATCAATGAGGTGCAAGGAAAGCATTCACTTTCTGTATACTCGAGTTTAATCATATCATCTTTCTCTTCATGCTTTTGATGATGTTATGAAAGTAATACTGCATCCCACAATTTTAAACTGATATTCCTATCAAAATCATAAATTCCCACCTAATCTTGGAAAGATTAAGCAATACCCCTTTAATCTGTTGATTGAAATGTATCAAAACAGTATAACATGACCTAGGTTGGGATAGCTGAGGCTGAGATTCAAACCACATTTCACCCATAACCTGACGTGCTAGATTAGTGGAGGTGATTGTATAAAACCAAGGACACCCAGAACCTGACCTTGGGTAGACTAGCTGAGGTGGTTGTATTAAAGCACATACACCCAAAACCTGACTAAGACTACCAGATGAAGTTGCATTAAACATAGGCTAGGTTAGATTAGTTAAGGTAGTTGTATTAAACCAAGTACACCTTGACCTAGAGTGAATTAGCTTAGGCTGATACATTAAATCTGATTCACCTAAGAACTCAACCTAGATTAGCTGAAACTGTTGCAATAAACCTAGAACACTACAACCTGACGAATGCTAGATTAACCGAGATGGTTGTGTTAAATCTAGTTCACCCAGAACCTGATCTAGCTTAACTTTTGTTAGGCTGTTAAATTAAAAATAATTTACCTCAAACTTGTTCCACGTTAGTTTACCTAAAGTTGTACAAGTACACCCAGACTCTGGCCAAGGTTTGATTTCTTCAGGCTGTTCTGTAAGGCATAGTACGCCCAGAAACTGATCTACGTTTGATTACCTGATGTTGTTCAGGTAATCTTAGTTCAATTATCCCCTCAGTCCTCCTCAACTTTGTCAGACATGAAGCTTCACAAAAAAAGATACATAAAAATAACAATGTCTAAATTGCAGTTATCGTTCTACGAAGCAACATGTCACTATAATATTTCTGATCATTCGCTCCAATCATAACACCGACCTTTCAATCTTATAAGCGACCTATAAGGGAGGTTAACCCTAAAATTCCCCCAAAACACGATCTTTTAAAGGAGTGATTACACTGAAATAGACTTTCTATTCAAGGCACTTCGGCCTACGTTTTATCACGGGAAGGGCAACGTCAAAGTTAACCAGATATTCAAACCCATTCCTCTAGACATCATATTGCCAGCATGGAAGCGACTGGTTTCCATGCTCATTTCCGTGTGTGGAATGAAGGTAGAGAACATAACTGAGGCAAGCTGTCACCACGTAAACATACATTACACTTCTCAGTACTTACCACCATCCCTTCCTTGACGATGCGACGAGATCTATTAATCGTCCCAGCAACTCTATTCTTCATTTTGATCACCATCGGAACTGTATAATCGGGAACTCATTCACGAATCAACAATTCCATCGGCATATTTACCACAGTACGACCGCCATACTTGTTGTGTTGTGACGTCATATTAGTCATTGCCAGTCCTCCAAAAATGTACATTAAAAGCTGAGCTCCTCCCTCAAGCTATAGGTGCAAATTAAGCTGAAAAATATTCTAATACAAATTCATAGTTATTCTTATGACAACCATAATCTTATCTCAAGGTATACGCCTACAGTAATAGATTTCGATTAGCAACTGTATGACGTCATCGCCATCCGATGGTTGGTTATTCTCGAAATCGATATGTAAGAGTTTTCTCATTTTCACATAGTTTCACACCATCAGAGATGTCAGTCATTTTATGATATATATTTCTACACGAATCACAAAACGGAGTTCATGTTTCATCCACCAAGAGCGGCTCTAGAAGTTTCCATACGGGGGTTTAGTCTGTGCCGAGTGGTGCGAGACGAAGACATCTTTCTGAAGTTTTTCTTTGGCTGGTTTGCGAATATGAATAATTTGAGGGAAATACAAGAAAAACAAAAATTTAGGGTGATCAAACAACTTGGCTTTATGGTATAGCTGCTGGCGACACTAATTAATGAACAAGTGTGATTCGGCTACCGAAAGGTACGGGTCCAACCTGTGATCTTTAACGCACTTGTATAAAGTTTTCCGCGTTTTGTACTTCACGTTCTGTAATATATCCACTACTGATCATATTCACAGTGTGAAATGCTCCTAAAACACAGAAACCAAACCACTTTATAGAATTACATATGTTACCAGAACTACAAAATGCTTGTTCTTTTTCATGATAAGGAAATTACGTAATTACGAAAGTAGGATGAGACGGCATGGCGCAATGCTCACCCTTTCAAAAAAAACAAAAAAACATTTAAGAGTAATCAATTTGTTTGAATAGCAGTTATTATCTCGACGATAACGAGAATAGTTTTGTATTGATATCTATCGTGCAGTAAATCGTATCTGATAAATTTAGGATACAATCAGGAACGTTTTCGGTGCGCGGTCATTGCGAGAGACGCCACCGGACATACCTTTTCCATGTCACGTTTACAGGAAAAGATGAATCGCTGGCAATATGCTTTGAAGCCACGCACGATGCAAACCTAGGATATAAAACGTGTGTTAATTTATGAAGTGGCAACTGCGCGACGCGACCATCCGCCTCTGTCCGTCACAGACACATTATTTCGGTGATTTAAATGATAAATTCAATTGGGCGTGACAGAACGACTCCTGGGCATTTAGTACGACAGGTACGATAGAACGACTTGAGCAAGGCGATAATTATCCATCTATCTATCCATTCACCATTTCCCGCGTTAGCGAGGTGGCGTCAAGAACAGAGGACTAAGCCTTAGACGAAATTATATATATATATATATATATATATATATATATATATATATATATATATATATATATATATATATATATATATATATATATATCCATCTATCTATCTATATATATATATATATATATATATATATATATATATATATATATATATATATATATATATACCTATATCCATCTATCTATCTATCTATCTATATATATATATATATATATATATATATATTTATCTATTTATTTATTTTGCTTTGTCGCTGTCTCCCGCGTTTGCGAGGTAGCGCAGGGAAACAGACGAAAGAAATGGCCCAACCCACCCCCATACACAATGTATATACATACACGACCACACACGCAAATATACATACCTATACATCTCAATGTACACATATATATACACACACAGGCACATACATATATACCCATGCACACAATTCACACTGTCTGCCTTTATTCATTCCACTGCCACCTCGCCACACATGGAACACCATCCCCCTCCCCCCTCATGTGTGCGAGGTAGCACTAGGAAAAGACAACAAAGGCCCCATTCGTTCACACTCAGTCTCTAGCTGTCATGCAATAATGCCCGAAACCACAGCTCCCTTTCCACATCCAGGCCCCACACAACTTTCCATGGTTTACCCAAGACGCTTCACATGCCCTGATTCAATCCACTGACAGCACGTCAACCCCAGTATACCACATCGATCCAATTCACTCTATTCCTTGCCCTCCTTTCACCCTCCTGCATGTTCAGGCCCCGATCACACAAAATCTTTTTCACTCCATCTTTCCACCTCCAATTTGGTCTCCCACTTCTCCTCGTTCCCTCCACCTCCGACACATATATCCTCTTGGTCAATCTTTCCTCACTCATTCTCTCCATGTGCCCAAACCATTTCAAAACACCCTCTTCTGCTCTCTCAACCACGCTCTTTTTATTTCCACACATCTCTCTTACCCTTACATTACTTACTCGATCAAACCACCTCACACCACACATTGTCCTCAAACATCTCATTTCCAGCACATCCACCCTCCTGCGCACAACTCTATCCATAGCCCACGCCTCGCAACCATACAACATTGTTGGAACCACTATTCCTTCAAACATACCCATTTTTGCTTTCCGAGATAATGTTCTCGACCTCCACACATTCTTCAAGGCTCCCAGGATTTTCGCCCCCTTCCCCACCCTATGATTCACTTCCGCTTCCATGGTTTCATCTGCTGCCAGATCAACTCCCAGATATCTAAAACACTTTACTTCCTCCAGTTTTTCTCCATTCAGACTTACCTCCCAATTGACTTGACTCTCAACCCTACTGTACCTAATAACCTTGCTCTTATTCACATTTACTCTTAACTTTCTTCTTTCACACACTTTACCAAACTCAGTCACCAGCTTCTGCAGTTTCTCACATGAATCAGCCACCAGCGCTGTATCATCAGCGAACAACTGACTCACTTCCCAAGCTCTCTCATCCACAACAGACTTCATACTTGCCCCTCTTTCCAATATATATATATATATATATATATATATATATATATATATATATATATATATATATATATAGATGGAAAGGTTTGTGGGGCTGGTTATGGGTAGAGGGCCATGGTTCCAGGGCATTACACATGGCAGCTAGATAATGGATGTGAGCAAAAGCGTCCTCTCTTCTGTTTCTGGTGCTACCTCGCAAACCTGCGAAACGGCGATCAAACATGTGAAGGATATATATATATATATATATATATATATATATATATATATATATATATAATCCTTGGGGTAAAGGGAAAAGAATTCTACCGCCGTATTCCCTGCATGTCGCAGAAGGCGACTAACGGGGGCGGGACCTGCCCCCCCGTTTCTTATATTTCAGTTTCGAACGGATGTTAAAGAGTTCAAGCGGAGGGTGCTCATCCTCCTCGAAGGCTCTGGCTGGGATGTAACCAAGATGAGTGGTAAGAAGAGATAGGTAGTATGTTTGAGGAAAGAAACCTGGATGTTCTGGCTCTGAGTGAAACGAAGCTCAAGAGTAAAGGAGACGAATGGCTTGGCAATAAGAGTAGAGTTAGGGGTTAGTGAGAGGGCAAGAACTACGGAAGGAGTAGCACTACTGCTGAAAAATGAGTTGCGGGAACGTGTGACAAAGCGTAAAGAAGAGAGCTCCAGACTCATGTGGGTGAAAATAAAAATGGATTGCTGGGGACCGGTGATTATTAGTGCTTATGCGCCTGACTATGAGAAGAAAGATAATGTGAGGTAAGTATTTTGGGAGCAGCTGAGTGGTTGTGTCAGCAGTTTTGATGTAAGAGACCCTCTCATGTCTTTCCCAATAACTACGACTTGGCACATTTCAAAAGACAGGTTTTTCACTCCCTCTAAAATTCGTAAATACTTTCCCTTGTCTTTTCTTTTTCCTCTTCATCAACTTCTCTGTATTTCAATTAAGGCTCGGCTTTGATGTGGAGTTTTGTCCGCGACTGGGGCCTTTAACGTAAAGGAAATGAAAAATGCTAAGGTGATAATGTAGCACTTGTGGGTATAATTGGAGGACATGGGGTATTCAGTGTTATGAATGGAAAATGGGGAGCGGCGTGTGTTGTGGGTGGACTAAGGACTGGTGACTGGGAATACCTGGTTTAAAAAAGAGGGACATACATAAGTATACGTTACGTTGGAGGCTCCAGTCAAGTCCACAGGAAGGCCAGGCCTTAATTGAAATATAGAGAGGATTATGACATGGAAAAAGGAGAGACAAGGGAAAGTATTCACGAATTCTTTTAAAATGCCAGGTCGTGGTTATTGGGAAAAGACACGAGAAAGTAGAGAAATCCAAAGCTTCGAGGTGCAAGGAAAAAAAACAAGTTATCAAAACGATCCACCATTGAGTTGCCAAAGGCCAGACTGTAATCATGTGACGCAGCAGCTTGCCGAGTATAGCTAGTGGTGGGGGGCACACAAACAGCCAGTTCTCGGGTGGCTAAAACCAAAGTAATACCAGTAAAAGAGGAAAATGAACCAACATTGCAGCGTAGGGCAAGGAGATCAAACTTGGACAGTTTATTAGTCGGACCACTTTCCACTCACCTCAGTCAAGTAAGGATGCAGAGGTAGAACCACCCCAGATGTGAGAGCAGTACTCCATACAAGGACGAATCAATCTTTTGTATAAACAGAACAACTGTTCAGAAAAAAAGAAATTACGACATCTCAACAGAACACCCAGTTTCTTTGAGGCAGACCTATCTATTCCTGTAACGTGGAGTTTCCAAGAAAGAGTGGATGCTACAGTAATACAAAGCATCATCACTGAGCCAAGAGGCGGAATAATAGAACCGTCAGGGAGAGACGAGAGTTGTGAGGAGTTTTCGATAGAGTTGGGTAGAAACTGGGTCTTGGAGGCATTAAACTCAATTAGATTTCGTCTACCCTACTGAAATATTTTGTCCAGGTCTGAGTTTATTGAGAAAGCTGTGTCAAAACGAGATGCAGATCGAGTGAGAGAAGAAGGAGCAGAACTGAAGGATGTGGATGAGTCGTCAGCGTATGAGTGCATTTGGTTATGTGTCGAAGAAAGAAAATTGTTGAAAAAATAGGAGTAACAGTGCATGGGACAGGACAGAACCTTGAGGGACACCGCAGTTGATGGAGTTGGGGGGGGGGGGGGTGATCCAACAACAACCACAGACATAGGTCGGCCTTAGAGGAAGGTAGATATGATGGAACAAAATGAGGGAAGGAAGCCAAAAGAGGAGATGCTTAGAGATGAGACCCCAATGCCACATCCTGTCAGAAGCTTTAGATAGGATTCTCCAAAATCTTTCAGGTATGATGACCGGATATTAGTAAGATAGGAGAGAATATCACCTATGGATCTCGCCTTACTGAAGCCATACCGGTGATCAGAGAGAAGACTGTGATTTTCGAGGTATTTAAGGATATGGGAATTGAGGAGGGATTCAAAGACTTTTGACACGGTAGATGCCAAAGCAGTAGGACGATAGTTACAAGAGTCAGAATGGTCATCCTTCTTAGGGAGGGGATGTATCAGTGCATGTTTCGAAGGAGGAAAAGTTTTGTTTTCAAACAAACGGAACAGACGAGCTAACACAGGTGCAAGTTCAGAGGCACACTCAGCACAAGGGGACAGATGCCATCAGGACCATAATCCTTGCTTGTGTCCAGAGAAAGAAGCGCTTTCCGGACATTCCGAGAAGAGATTACGGGAAGAGGCATAGGATTAGCAAGAAGTGCATCATAGGGTGAAGGAATGTTAGTCATCCAAGATGGAGTTAGAGAAACGGGAACCAAAGAGAATTGCTTTGTTTATAGGAGAGACAGCTATAGTACGCTCACAATGGAAAAGTGAAGGAAAGGTAGAATGATAGAAGTTGTTAGATGTGCCCTTAGTTAAAGACCAGAAAGATCTATCAATGGATGACGAGAGGTTATCGCACTTCCTTTGAATAAAGGAACGCTTCGCCTTACGGATAAAGTGCTTGCAATATTACAGGCAGTGATAAAAGCTGAATGGGAATCAGAAGAAGGAGAGTTTTTTCAAGCCCGATATGCCTGATCCCTTGCCTGAATGACTTCAGAACAGGAAAGGTTGAACCATGGATTGGAAGAAGAGGTCGTCTTGGAGGAAGAGGGGATAAATGATTTCTATCCAGTAAGAATAGCCTCACCATACAAGAAACAATACTTCATCCAAGGGAAGTCACAAAAGGAGTTACGTAAGTTATTCCAGTCAGCCCTATGGAGGTGCCAGTATTTACGCTTAGAAGGGGCTCCTGGACGCCATTTGGTAAACATTTGTTTGCCAAATGGCGTCCTAGCTTCGTCTCTTCGATGTATATCAACTGACTGTTATATTTCTCTCTTGTGTCTCCCCCGATGATGTGATTATTACACGAAAGTGCACTTGGAAACTTTTCGTGTTTCATTTTCCCCGTGGACTCATAGGAATATATACACACACACATATATATATATATATATATATATATATATATATATATATATATATATATATATATATATATATATGTGTGTGTATATATTCCTATGAGTCCACGGGGAAAATATATATATATATATATATATATATATATATATATATATATATATATATATATATATATATATATATATTCTTTTAAACTATTTGCCATTTCCCGCGTTGGCGAGGTAGCGTTAAGAACAGAGGACTGGGCCTTTTTTGGAATATCCTCATCTGGCCCCCTCTGTTCCTTCTTTTGGAAAATAAAAAAAAAAAAAAAACCGAATATATATATATATATATATATATATATATATATATATATATATATATATATATATATATATATATATATATTCCACCATACTGACTGGCTGACGCTCAGCCAGTGACTATCTTGGGTGTGAGAAAACAAATGATGATCGTTCAGAAACCGGTCTGGGGTAATGGTGCAATGTTTTGTATGTCCTGCCCTGGCTTACACGGACGCTTGATCAACACTGCTGGCACAGCTAGGAGGTTGTGGCCCTACACAGACAAATACATTTCAGTCCTGGCTCCATCGCAAAACGATGACGATAAAATGAGATGTCAAAAATCACAAATGGAAAAAAAAAAACGACATCTTCGTAGATGGACACAGAGATCATCAAAGAAGACAACTGTGGAACCTGCTGCAAGGGTGCTCCAGGGTCATACTCTCGTTGACAAAGATCCATTCAAGTTCCGACATCACTGATCTCCGGCAGCGAACCTGCGATGCCACAGCAACACACAACGTCCCGAGTAAAAGCGTACTCAGTTCCAGCGGACATTAGCCGTCCTTACCCAGAAACCAGATTTAGCAGACATGAAAGCTTGCCAATCAGACGAGCGCACTAGGCAGAATCTGATCACCTTGAATGCAACCCATCTGGTGGAAAGTGAGTGATGGATGGACGACGCGGTATCTGCAAATGGAGTATTCAGTGACTAGGCTGCAGCAGATCATGGTGTCGGCATCAGGGTTGACCCGCAGGCTGTGAAACAGGGTTGTAACATTTTCATAAACACTCTTAAGACGTAGGGTAGAGGCTGGCCGAAATCTTAGACAGGGCCGACCCTTCCTATACGCTCGGGGAGTAAGGTCTGTCCTAGACACCCTAAATTTTCTCAATCTATCAGAGGCATGGCCCCGGGGCCCCCCTGCAGCTCACGAATTAGAGGAGAGATTGAAGAGTTAAGTGGCCACCCCAAATGGACAGCTTAGGGCCTCCAAAAGGCTAGGGTCTTGATCTCAGACAACTGCTGCTAAAACTCCAGTACAGGAATGACTGTAGAGCAATTCCAGAGATCATAAATGTAATGCGCTCTCACTACGTCATTTCCCTTTGGTAGGTTCCTAATTAGCGACAGCCCCCAACAAACCAAACCCATACGCCAGGGCATATTTTAAGGAACATTCAACATTCGGGCTAAAATTTTGTGGTAAAAGAACCCCGCACCCTCAAAAAAAAAGGAAAAAAAAAAAATCCCACATGGCTCGATTTGGTAGTGTCCACTGGGGAAATTATGTAGATTTTCCGTTCAGTTCTGGGACAGGCAAATATGGCTCGCTAGAACTAATGCCCCACCGCTTACTGTAATATACTATTCCCTCAGTAACTTTCGCGGTCATCGGTCACCGCCATGTTATCACAAGACGTCAACACGAAAAAGCAATGAAGAAGGAAAATTATAGATCCATGGTGCCCAGAGGTAAAGGTGATGTTAGTAATAAGATATACGGTCTCCGCCCTTCCAAAAATTTTACAAGTCTGATCAGAAAAAAAGCACCACACCCCAAATGGCAACTGCAGAGGATAGCGTGCTTCAGCTTATAGAAAAAGGACAAGTTAATCAGCTGTATTACGAGCCATGATTTTGATGGCCAAGTATATATACATATATATATATATATATATATATATATATATATATATATATATATATATATATATATATTCTTTTTTTTTCTTTATCGCTGTCTCCCGCGTTAGCGAGGTAGCGCAAGGAAACAGACGAAAGAATGGCCCAACCCACCCACATACACATGTATATACATACACGTCCACACACGCAAATATACATACCTATACATCTCAATGTACATATATATATACACACACAGACATATACATATATACACATGTACATAATTCATACTGTCTGCCTTTATTTGTTCCCATCGCCACCTCGCCACACATGGAATAACAACCTCCTCCCCCCTCATGTGTGCGAGGCAGCGCTAGGAAAAGACACCAAAGGCCCCATTCGTTCACACTCAGTCTCTAGCTGTCATGTAATAATGCACCGAAACCACAGCTCCCTTTCCACATCCAGGCCCCACAGAACTTTCAATGGTTTACCCCAGACGCTTCACATGCCCTGGTTCAATCCATTGACAGCACGTCGACCCCGATATACCACATCGTTCCAATTCACTTTATTCCTTGCAATACTTTCATCCTCCTGTATGTTCAGGCCCCGACCGATCAGAATATTTTTCACTCCATCCTTACACCTCCAATTTGGTCTCCCACTTCTCCTCGTTCCCTCCACCTCCGACACATATATCCTCTTGGTCAATCTTTCCTCACTCATTCTCTCCATGTGACCAAACCATTTCAATACACTCTCTTCTGCTCTCTCAATCACACTCTTTCTATTACCACACATCTCTCTTACCCTTTCATTACTTACTCGATCAAATCACCTCACACCACATATTGTCCTCAAACATCTCATTTCCAACACATCCACCCTCCTCCGCACAACCCTATCTATAGCTCATGCTTCACAACCATATAACATTGTTGGAACCACTAATACTTCAAATATACCCATTTTTGCTCTCCGAGATAACGTTCTCGCCTTCCACACATTCTTCAACGCTCCCACAACCTCGCCCCCTCCCCACCTTATGACTCACTTCCGCTTCCATGGTTCCATCCGGTGCCAAATCCACTCCCAGATGTATAAAACACTTCACTTCCTCCAGTTTTTCTCCATTCAAATATATCTCCCAATTGACTTGTCCCTCAACCCTACTGAGCCTAATAACCTTGCTCTTATTCACATTTACTCTCAGCTCTCTTCTTTCAGACATTTTACCAAACTCGGACATCAACTTCTGGACCGCAAATACGTAATGCCCTATGGAACATAGATTGAAATTATGATAATCTAACTCTGTCATGTTTATTGATGATGAGTTTGAGAAGATATATTCTTTTGTATCTAAGTTAACGTACCCTAGATCTTTCATTGATAATTCCCTTAAGTTAACAAAGAAATCATTTTATAGAGTTGAGCCCAAATCTCCCATTGACACCAAGAATCTTGAAGTTCTCCCTTTTAATAATTTTACTTTACTTCCCACGTTGCTTAAATCCTTTAATGTAAATGTTGCCTTCAGCAACAATAATACTATAAAGAATATATTAATCAGGAACTCATCAGAAAATTCTCCTGGATGCATCTATAATGTGCCATGTAGAAATTGTGATAAGTTGAATGTTGGGCAGACTGGAAAGGATCTTTCTGTTAGACATAAGCAACATAGATATAAGTATAAGAGCAGGACAAGAATTAAAAGCTTTGTTTAATCACGTTAAAAACTATTATCATTGTTTTGACTGGAGTAATGCTATCTCAGTTATTAACTAACTCCAGTACTACGAAAAATATCATTGAATCTTCTATTAAATAACACAGAATATTATTAAATACACACAGAATTATAACTTTAATATTAGTGAAGGTCTATACAAATTGGACGACTTTATTGTTCATAAGATTTGTAAACAATTCACCTTCATGTCTACATAATAAGTTTATGATACCCTCGTTGTCTGTCTTGGACAATTACATGTTTACCAAATGGCGTCCTAGATACGTCTCCTCGTTGTATATCAACTGACTTATATTTCTCTCTTGTGTCTCCCCTGATGATGTGATTATTACAGGAAAGTGCACTTGGGAACTTATCGTGCTTCATTTCCCCCATGAACTCATAGGAATATACTTGGTCACGCGCAAAATTGTGATCCTTTCCGATATATATATATATATATATATATATATATATATATATATATATATATATATATATATATATATATTATTATACTGGCCCCTAAGGGAATAAAAAATCTAACCAGGCCTAATCAGTTCTAATCTAATCTAATAATAAAACCTGAAAAACGTAAGGTTGTAACTAACTCTAGATTTCAGGAGAATAACAACTTAAGCATTGAGAAAAATCCTCTCACTTGGTCGGCTGGCCAGGCGACCAGCCGAATCAAGGCAGCTCTGAAAGTTTACAGCCAGGCTCAGGTCTTTGTCCATAAATAAGAAATAACCTAACGCCCAAATCCCCGACCAGAACCCACATCTGAACAAAGACATATAAAGAATTCCATGATTCTATTTTCTATTTTGTGAGAGCGGAGGAAGAACTGGCCTCATGAGAGCTGAATGACTAAGGAACTTTGGCTGAAATGTAAGTAAGGTTGAAGCAGAACGTTTCACATGTCAGTCCAGACGGCTCTATAAAAACCGGAACTCCACCAAACGCATGGACCAAATCGGCCTCAAGTTCCAACGGTTTACAACACGGTGTTCCATTTCTCCTCCAACACCAGTGATGGAAATGGGTTTTAGAAATGGGCACACGACTAGGGTACACTGTGGATAGGGAGAAGGGCTGATCACGTACGAATAAAAGTCCAGTTTGTCAACTAAGAAACTGGGTGATGTCAAGACATTTCTACTGAGACAATAAATAGATGATCAGTAGTTTTCATGATCAGTAGTTTTCAAACTTAAAATTTTCGCTCGACGCGCCTCCTACGTAGCGGTAGCACTCAATATAGCCAGATCAAAACAAATTGTGGGGCAGGACCTGGGTGTTAACCGCATTTCCATCCGTTCAAACACCAATAACAGCATGAAGACTATTGATCTAAATCATACAAGGCTGATCATTATACAAGATATGTGTATGCCAGCAAGTGTTCACCTACATCGTCATGGGTTTGATTCTCTAACGTGGCTAGGCTGCACATCACCTCCTCACAGTTCACGCAAATGCCCAGCTCAACAATATTCCTGCGCAGTGGTGAATTTTGTTTAGGGGCGACGAATTTTAATGGCAGACGCGTGTATATACATGAAACTCAATCATGATGATGATAGCAATGGTGATACGAAAAAATACCATCAATAATGATAATAATAATAATAATAATAATAATAATAATAATAATAATAATAATAACAACAACAATAATAATAATAATGACAATAATAATAATAATAATAATAATAATAATAATAATAATAATAATAATAATAATAATAATACGAAGAAGAAGAAGAATAACAATTTAAAATTAACATCAGTGTAAGAGCGACGTGACGCGGCGGTGGTGTGCGTGAGAGGAGGATGTGGCACAGCCCCTCACCAACCCCGTCACCTGTTGCCAGTCACACAAACAATGGCACATACGTAACAGCGACACACACACAGTTTGTCCTCCCATGACCTGTGTACCGGGAACAGGTGAAGAGACCCGTTTTGCCGTAGCAACTGTTATAAATGTACAATTCTCTGTTTAATGGTAACCACTTAGCGTCTAAGAACATCGTAGCGTCTAACATTAAGGGTAGCGTCTCGGAACATCGTAGCGTATAACATTAAGTGTAGAGAAAATCTCCGAGGATCTAGGACACAACTGAAACATCCAAACGTGTTAAAAAGTAACCCTAACCTTGCTCATACTTGCCACGCCGCGCGGTGTGTTCACAGAGCACTACAGTATAGTCACTATAGAACAACTGCCACTGCTTCGTAAAAAGCCGAGTTTCACATTACTGTATAGAGAGAGAAAGAGAGAAAAAAAAACAAATTCTAATCGAGACAGAGTCTTTACATACGTATCATAAATCGCCATAA
Organism: Panulirus ornatus; assembly: GCF_036320965.1. NCBI lineage: Eukaryota > Metazoa > Arthropoda > Malacostraca > Decapoda > Palinuridae > Panulirus > Panulirus ornatus. Next base: position 28,099,416 of record NC_092281.1, read on the forward strand.
TTTTTTCTAACCTTGATATTTATTTTTCTGCACATGTTATTATGATACTTCAGACTCTGGATGATTTACTACACACATGTGCTCTATCATACATATCATACTAGTCAGCTATAAACATCTGACACACATACAGCTACGTACATATTATGGTCAGCTATAAACATGACACACACACACAGAGCTACGTACATATCATTATGGTCAGCTATAAACATCTGACACACACACAGAACTACGTACATATCATTATGGTCAGCTATAAACATCTGACACACACACACCTACGTACATATCATAATGGTCAGCTATAAACATCTGGCACACACACAGCTACGTACATATCATTATGGTCAGCTATAAACATCTGACACACACACACAGCTACGTACATATCATTATGGCCAGCTATAAACACCTGACACACACACACACCTACGCACATCTCATTATGGTCAGCTGTCAACATCTCAGCTATAAACATCTGACACACACACATGCCTACGTACATATCACTATGGTCAGCTATCAACATCTGACACACACACACACCTACGTACATATCATTATTTTCAGCTATAAACATGTGACACACACACACACACACACACACACACACACACACACACACACACACACACCTACGTACATATCATTATGGTCAGCTATAAACATCTAACACACACACACACACCTACGTACATATCATTAAAGTCAGCTATAAACATCTGACACACACACACACACACACACACACACACCTACGTACATATCATTATGGTCAGCTATAAACATCTGACACACACACCTATGCACATCTTATTATGGTCAGCTGTCAACATCTCAGCTATAAACATCTGACAAACACACATACATATCATTATGGTCAGCTGTAAACATCTGAGACACACACACCTACGTACATATCATTATAGTCAGCTATAAACATCTGACACACACACACACACCTACGTACATATCATTATGGTCAGCTATAAACATCTGACACACACACACACACACACACACACACACACACACACACACACACACACACACAAACACACACACACCTACGTACATATAATTACGGTCAGCTATAAACATCTGACACACACACATGACTACGTACATATCACTATGGTCAGCTATAAACATCTGACACACACACACACACACCTACGTACATATCATTATGGTCAGCTATAAACATCTAACACACACACACCTACGTACATATCATTATTTTCAGCTATAAACATGTGACACACACACATATACACACACACCTACGTACATATCATTATGGTCAGCTAAAACATCTAACACACACACACACACCTACGTACATATCATTATGGTCAGCTATAAACATCTGCCTAACACACACCTACGTACATATTATGGTCAGCTATCAACATCTGGCACTCACAAACCTACGTACATACCATTATGGTCAGCTATAAACATCTGACACACACACACACCTACGAACATATCATTATGGTCAGCTGTCAACTTCTTACACACACACACACACACACACACACACACACACACACACACACACACCTACGTACACTCCAACCAACTAATATTTGTGAGGTACAAGACAGCAGCAAGTAACGAATGTAGCTGGATAGAGGAGAACCAAGAAATTATGAAAAGAATCTTGTGGACAACGTAGGAGGAAATCCAGAACTTCTCAGAAGTAAAGTGTCAGGATGTGAGCACTTAAGCAGCCAGAGCGATTAGAAGGGAAGAATTATATAGAATGATACAAATACATGCGAAAAAGTAGACGATTTCAAAAGTACTCTCGCAATGGACGACACTTTACCCCCAACACCAGGAAGATGAAATGGGGAAGAGGTACTGAAAAGCACATAAACAGAATACAATAGTGTCTTGACACATAAAAGAGTTATGCTCTATGCAAAATTTCTCCATATGATCTTCAGATATAAGGCGATACATCTGACAAATCGCCTGGAATGTTGTTCAAAATGTTCCTGGAAAATGTAAAGTGCCAAGGTAGTAGAAAAGGGCATACGTCATAGGTGTATGTATAGTAGAAACCTGGAGGAGGCAGCGAGTTACGGAACGGTCTCCCTGAGGAGCGGTATGTGAAGTGCTGGAGAAGATAATCAAAGAGCACATGGATGACTTCCTGCAAAGGAAAAAGTATGAGAGACAACGAGGCTTCAGGAAAAAGCAATTATGTATACTGAACTATTTTGAATTCTACGAGAGTGAGCAGCATGGATTGTCTATATATGGACTGCCAGAAAGCATTTGACACTATCCAACATAAGTAGCTGGTAAATAAGCTATGTCTCCAAGCGGGAATACCAGGGAGTCTACTCATCTGCCACATCATCCAACTTTGCATTCCTGGCATCAAAACTACATAGCATACTAGGATCGTAAACACTAATAATCACCCACCTCTGTTAGTCTACTCCCACAGTCCCACAACAACTTCCTTATCAACAGAACCATCTCTTCTTTAGTTCTTGTTCTTTCACTATACCCACACTTCACCCCTTCACTTCAGTTGCAATCAGAGCCAGAACATCCAGGTTCCTATAGTCAAATATACTCCTTTCTTTTCATCCTGGTTGTATCCGTGCACATTCAGATATTCTTCCAGCAAAAAAAAATCCTCTTCTAGAATCTTCTGTTCCTTTTTCTGGGAAGTGATAATACAAGAGGTTTAGGTTTCCAGCTCCTTGCTCCCATCTGCAAGTCCCCTCACACGACACGCACGACTGGGTGTCATTCTTTCTTCACTATCCCCAGGGATATTATTATCATGTAGTCCTAGGAACAGAGAATTGGGCCAGGTGAGGGTATTCCCTCAAAGGCCCAGTCCTCTGTTCTTAACGCTACCTCGCTAATGCGGGAAATGGCGAATAGTTTGAAAGAAGAAGAAAAGTCCTAGGACCCCTTTTATGAGGCTCGTGAAGCTTCAAAGATACGCTTCACGCAGGAGCAGGGCAAGGTAAGCTTTTCAGGGGCGTAAGGTCCTTGACGTGCTGTACTGATTTGTGGTCGCTGACGATATGCCTCGTCGAAGCCACTCTCGCTCGCGGTTACCACCTGTAGGCTGAGACTTCACGCCTGATATAAATAAATAAATGAATAAATAGATAAATATATATATATATATATTCCTATGAGTCCACGGGGAAAATGAAACACGAAAAGTTCCCAAGTGCACTTTCGTGTAATAATCACATCATCAGGGGAGACACAAGAGAGAAATATAACAGTCAGTTGATATACATCGAAGAGACGAAGCTAGGACACCATTTGGTAAACATCACATGTTTACCAAATGGCGTCCTAGCTTCGTCTCTTCGATGTATATCAACTGACTGTTATATTTCTCTCTTGTGTCTCCCCTAATGATATGATTATTACACGAAAGTGCACTTGGGAACTTTTCGTGTTTCATTTTCCCCGTGGACTCATAGGAACATCTTGATCACGCGCAAAATTGTGATACTTTCCAATATATATATATATATATATATATATATATATATATATATATATATATATATATATATATATATATATATATATATATATATGTGTGTGTGTGTGTGTGTGTGTGTGTGTGTGTGTGTGTGTGTGTGGCAGTTGAGGGAATAATTGGTGCACGAGGTGTTCAGTGTTGTAAATGGAAATGGTGAAGAGCTTGTAGATTTATGTGCTGAAAAAGGACTGGTGATTGGTAAATACCTGGTTTAAAAAGAGAGATATACATAAGTATACGTATGTAAGTAGGAGAGATAGCCAGAAAGCGTTATTGGATTACGTGTTAATTGATTGGCGTGCGAAAGAGAGACTTTTGGATATTAATGTGCTGAGAGGTGCAACTGGAGGGATGTCTGATCATTATCTTGTGGAGGCGAAGGTGAAAATTTGTAGAGGTTTTCAGAAAAGAAGAGAGAATGTTGGGGTGAGGAGAGTGGTGACAGTAAGTGAGCTTGGGAAGGAGACTTGTGGTAGGAAGTACCAAGAGAGACTGAGTACAGAATGGAAAAAAGTGAGAACAAAGGACGTAAGAGGAGTGGGGGAGGAATGGCATGTATTTAGGGAAGCAATGATGGCTTGTGCAAAAGATGCTTGTGGCATGAGAAGCGTGGGAGGTGGGCAGATTAGAAAGGGTAGTGGGTGGTGGGGTGAAGAAGTATGATTATTAGTGAAAGAGAAGAGAGAGGCATTTGGATGATTTTTGCAGGGAAATAATGCAAATGACTGGGAGATGTATAAAAGAAAGAGGCAGGAGGACAAGAGAAAGGTGCAAGAGGCGAAAAAGATGGCAAATGAGAGTTGGGGTGAGAGAATATCATTAAATTTTAAGGAGAATAAAAAGATGTTTTGGAAGGAGGTAAATAAAGTGCGTAAGACAAGGGAACAAATGGGAACATCAGTGAAGGGGGCTAATGGGGAGGTGATAACAAGTAGTGGTGATGTGAGAAGGAGATGGAGTGAGTATTTTGAAGGCTTGTTGAATGTGTTTGATGATAGTGTGGCAGATATAGGGTGTTTTGGTCGAGGTGGTGTGCAAAGTGAGAGGGTTAGGGAAAATGATTTGGTAAACAGAGAAGAGGTAGTAAAAGCTTTGCGGAAGATGAAAGCCGGCAAGGCATCGAGTTTGCATGGTTTAGCAGTGGAATTTATTACAAAAGGTGGTGACTGTATTGTTGACTGGTTGGTAAGGTTATCTAATGTTTATATGACTCATGGTGAGGTGCCTGAGGACTGGCGGAATGTTTGCATAGTGCCATTGTACAAAGGCAAAGGGGATACGAGTGAGTGCTCAAATTACAGAGGTATAAGTTTGTTGAGTATTCCTGGGAAATGATATGGGAGGGTGTTGATTGAGAGGGTGAAGGCATGTACAGAGCATCAGATTGGGGAAGAGCAGTGTGGTTTCAGAAGTGGTAGGGGATGTGTGGATCAGGTGTTTGCTTTGAAGAATGTGTGTGAGAAATATTTAGAAAAGCAAATGGATTTGTAAGTAGCATTTATGGATCTGGAGAAGGCATATGATAGAGGTGATAGAGATGTTCTGTGGAAGAATATTTGGTGTGGGAGGTAAGTTGTCAGAAGCAGTGAAAAGTTTTTTACCGACGATGTAAGGTATGTATACGTGTAGGAAGAGAGGAAAGTGATTGGTTCTCAGTGAATGTTGGTTTGCGGCAGGGGTGCGTGATGTCTCCATGGGTGTTTGATTTGTTTATGGATGGGGTTGTTAGGGAGGTGAATGCAAGAGTCTTGGAAAGAGGGGCAAGTATGCAGTCTGTTATGGATGAGAGAGCTTGGGAAGTGAGTCAGTTGTTGTTCGCTGATGATACAGCGCTGGTGGCTGATTCGGGTGGGAAACTGCAGAAGCTGGTGACAGAGTTTGCTAAAGTGTGTGAAAGAAGAAAGCTGAGAGTAAATGTGAATAAGAGCAAGGTTATTAGGTACAGTAGGGCTGAGGGACAAGTCAATTGGGAGGTAAGTTTGAATGGAGAAAAACTGGAGGAAGTGAAGTGTTTTAGATATCTAGGAGTGGATTTAGCAACGGATGGAACCATGGAAGCGGAAGTGAATCATAGGGTGGGGAAGGGGGCGAAAGTTCTGGGAGCCTTGAAAAATGTGTGGAAGTCGAGAACTTTATCTTGGAAAGCAAAAATGGGTATGTTTGAAGGAATAGTGGATCCAACAATGTCATATGGTTGCGAGGCGTGGGCTATAGATAGAGTTGCGAGGAGGAGGGTGGATGGCTGGAAATGAGATGTTTGTGGACAATATGTGGTGTGAGGTGGTTTGATCGAGTAAGTAATGAAAGGGTAAGAGAGATGTGTGGTAATAAAAAGTGGTATGTGGTATACCGGGGTCGATGTGTTATACCGGGGTCGACGTGCTGTCAATGGACTGAACCAGGGCATGTGAAGCGTCTGGGGTAAACCATGGAAAGTTTTGTGGGGCCTGGATGTGGAAAGGGAGCTATGGTTTCGGTGCATTATACATGACAGCTAGAGACTGAGTGTGAACGAATGTGGCCTTTGTTGTGTTTTCCTAGTGCTACCTCGTGCACATGCGGGGGAAGGGGGTTTTCATTTCATGTGTGGGGGCGTGGCGACGGGAATGAATAAGGGCAGACAGCATGAATCATGTACATGTGTATATATGTATATGTATGTGGGTGTATGTATATGTATACGTTGAGATGTATAGATATGTATATGTGCTGTGTGTGGACGTGTATGTATATGCATGTGTATGTGGGTGGGTTGGGCCATTCCTTCGTCTGTTTCCTTGCGCTACCTCGCTAACGCGGGAGACAGCGACAAAGTATAATAAATAAATAAATAAATATATATATATATATATATATATATATATATATATATATATATATATATATATATATATATATATATATATATATATATATATATATTTACAGTATGTGTGTGGAACTAGTCATATAACCCATATGCACCTTTTTTGAACAGCAGACTTAGAATATTATATAAAATATGCTTTTGTAATGCATCTATTAAGCTCTTCCTCATGCATACACCAGGGGTATACATGGCACCAATTTCTTATTATCATTTTCTTCACCACAGATGAAGAAAACGTTCGCGAACCTTTCAGAATTACTGATGACGTGTGAGGGATACCCCGTGAGCCCCGCAGGACGTGACTACGTGATATATCCTTTCCACGTATGTTCACAGTTCTTCCACAGTGGTGATAATGATAATGTAGACATTCTCATTATTATAATTATCATTATTATCATTATTATTATTATTATCATTATTATTATTATTATTATTATTATTGAAGACACGTATAAAATAGAATAAAAACAGCAATAGTAATAATGTAAAGTATTTACATTGGTTTGGGGGGTTCTTGTTTGAATTAATGTGTCTGGAACTCCTTGTGAACTGTTCAAGGTTGAATCACACACACACACACACACACACACACACACACACTGTATAATAACAATGATCTTTGTTGAATTGACGTAAAGTTGTATTTTCAAACACACCAGTAGGAGGATCACGCATGGGGCTCTGGCTTACTTTATCACCACCGTAAACCACTACTTCAGACCTGTCTCCTGGCGAACACTGCTCTGACGCACACGTTGAACCCTACCGTGATAAATGCTCTCTCCGCTATGACGCATTATGCCCGTTACTACACCAATGGCTATCGACTGCTTAATGATTATCAAGCGAAAAATCGTAAATACACTTTCAAAATCTTTAATAAAGATTATGATTTTTTTTCTTTTTCTGTCTCCGCGCTACCAGTGCTCACTCTTATAGACTTTCACTTTCCCGATCGAATCCAGAATAATGTTAGAGATAGCGCAACCCTATTCACTTTCCAGACCTAGAAATAGAGGGAGAGAGGACAAAAGCTGCCACACTGATACTCGTACCAACGGGCGGGCGTACGTTCAATGGTGTAATGATAATGAAATAAATGAATAAATAATAATGATACTACTACTACTACTACTACTACTAATAATAATAATAATAATAATAACAATAATAATAATGATGATAATAATAATAATAATAATAATAATAATAATGATAATAATAATAATAATAATAATAATAATAATAATAATAATAATAATTGGTTCATATCAGTTTTCCTTTTCCCGCCTATGCAAAGTGCCCCTAACATAAGAACGGCCTAAGTGCTCCGTATGCCCTAATTCAGTCCACTGACAGCAATGCCGCCCCCTGTATACCACACTGCTCCATTTCACTTTATCTCATGCACGCCTCTCACCCTCCTGCACGTTTAAGCCAAGATACATAAAAGCCTCTTTTACTCCATCCTTCCATCTCCTTCTCAGTCTCCCTCTCCCCTTCCTCCCTCCACTTCTGACATGTAGATCCTCCTCGCTGGTGTTTCTTCGCTCAACCTCTCCACATGCCCGAACTATTTCAGCACATCCTAATCAACTCTCTCAGTCTGACTGTGTTTACTTTCATATCTCTCTCTTACACTGTCATTCCTTACACGCTCAACTCATCTCACAACAATTGCCCTCAAGCATGTCATTTCGAACACATCTATCCTTTCATTCTTTAGCATTCAGGGTCCAAGACTTGAGTCCCTACAATACCGTCAGGACTACACCTTCAAGCATACTCACTACTGTGTCACCAGAAACTGGGCTCTTCTTCCACACTGCTTCCTGGACCAGGCTCTCTCTCTCTCTCTCTCTCTCTCTCTCTCTCTCTCTCTCTCTCTCTCTCTCTCTCCCTCCTATATATCATTACCTTAATCTCGTTCACATCAACTTCCTGTTTTCTCTTTTCCCATAACTCCAACACTCAGACAACAGAATTCTGTAGATATACTACTACTACTACTACTACTACTACTAATAATAATAATAATAATAATAATAATAATAATAGTAATAATAATGATAAAGATGATGAAGATGATAATAATAATAATAATAATAATAATAATAATAATAATAATAATAATAATAATAATAATAATAATAATTATTATTATTATTATTATTATCATTATTATTATCATTATACATATACTAAGTTTACTGATCTTTAGTGGGAATGCATAAGTTTAACTGAAAAACCTCATCTAGAGGCCACCAAGAAATCTATGGTTCTTTTAAACAGTGCTTACCACATTTTCGACTGTTCTAACAGCCTGTCGAACACTCCCTGCGGTACTAATAAGCCTGCTTATTTCAATATCGCTACCAAATTTACTAACGTTGTTCCTTACATAATTATCTATAACACTGATGTACATATCAGACAACAAAGCTCCTGGGATGGAACACTATGGAATACCACACGACGCGGTGAACTAGTAAGTTTTTACATCACAGATCTTAACCCTCTGGTTTCCATCAGTAAACCAAAACCTTAATTCACTTCTGGATTTCTCCAACATCGTTTGCCTCGACTTATCAAAAATATTTCGCCTAAAACGCTATTCAAATCCTTAATGAAATCTAGATTAAATATATTGTAAACCTCATCTACTATATTTTCGAAAAGATCTGGGAGAAGTGGATTTCTAAAGCACGCGAATATTTTTGTGGTGAATTCCAAATGTTCATGTAAGATTACCAAGTCAATCCTCCGAGGCCAAATATGTGTATATATGTGCAAAGCTTCACCAAAACTAAACGTGGCACAGGTTCTTGTCAACAGCGGCCAGTGTTCTCGGGTTTGCCATTACTGGCGCAAAACGGGTGTCTGTGCTTGAGGCGGCCGGTGTGTAACGGGGTCTTAAGTGGATATATATGGTGTGTATATATGTTTTGCAGTTCATTTACTGTATCATTTGATATACCAAATGATCTCAAGCATTTCTATAGTTTTGGTTAGGTATTTAAATCATCAAAGAGCATTGTACTCAAAATCTGAATCTCTATATGAGTTTATCATATCCATGTACAACAGTTTTCTATGAGTCACCCGTGTTGAGAAAACCAGAAAGGCTGTATGCCAAAGTCGTCTTTTCTATAACTAAACCACGCTTCCTCAGCACGCTGATTATAGTTAGTCAGCAAAGGAATAAGTTGCATATGTATAAGTCAGCTTTCAACTGTATATTCGATTTACATCATTTTTTAAATACAATGCAGGCAATCATCCGTTTTACAACTGCATGCTCTTCCATAATTAGCGTCATATTTTCGCTATCCACGTGCTATATTTCATGGAAAAAGCGGTCGTCAAGTAAAAGAGCAGAGCATAAACACTCGGTCTGTTGGCAGCATAGGCCAGGTGGTGATGGCCCGCTGTTGATAATTATAAATCAAGGACCATTGACATAGACTACGTGCTCTTCGGACAGTCTTCTATATCTGAATAAAGTGTTTATTTTTTTTTTTTTCGGTTGATGATTACATGTTGACGGTAATGGTATTGACAATCATGGTAGCTGATAAGCCGGATGAGCCCAGCTTCACAAGTGCCTTACATTTCGTGAGAGTGTTTATGATCTTAGGATAATCATCTTGAACATTTGAAGGAGGGTGCTGAAAATGATTTGGTTGGCGGTTATATGTGGACGTTGATGGCTTTAATTACCATGGTATTTAATAAACCTACAGTCTAAATAATCAATCAATCAACCTGAAAAGATATATTTGATACAGCTTCACAACTCAAAGAAGAAGAATGATCTTCCTAAGCTTTCGTTTATTTTCAAGATATCTTTCAGTGAATTATACAAATATAATACAAAGTTGTATATTCAAACAGCAGAGAAAGAAGATACCTCACCTGACCCACCTATGAGTAGCTGGGACACATGACCTTTGACCTGACCTCCTTCACAGGATACCTCTTTCTAATATTTGGTGCATGATTTAATGAATTCACTGACCTGACGTATACTGTAGCCACCATTAAGGCTTTTCGTCCTATCTAAATCAATCAGTCTGGTGCTGAGGCAAGCACCAGGAGAGATTGAGCGCAGAATGGCAGAAGGTGAGAGCGAATGACGTGAAGGGAGTGGGGGAGGAATGGGATGTATTTAGGGAAGCAGTGATGGCTTGTGCAAAAGATGCATGTGGCATGAGAAAGGTGGGAGGTGGGCAGACAGAAAGGATAGAGAGTGGTGGGATGAAGAAGTAAAGTTGTTTGTGAAAGAGAGAGGCGTTTGGACGATACTTGCAAGGAAGGAGTGTAAATGAATGGGAGACATATAAAAGAAAGAGGCGGGAGGTCAAAAGAAAGGTAAAAGGGTTGAAAAGGAGGGCAATTGAGAGTTGAGGAGAATGTATTATTAAACCTTAGGGAGAATAAAAAGATGTTTTCGAAGGAGGTAAATAACGTGCAAAAGACAAGAGAACAAATGGGAACATCGGTTAAGGGGGCAAGTGGGGAAGTACTAATAAGTAGTGATGAAATGAGAAGGAGATGGAGTGAGTATATTGAAGGTTTGTTGACTGTGTTTGATGATAGAGGGGCAGATATAGGGTGGTTTGGTAGGGATAGTGTACGAAGTGAAAGGGTCAGGGATAATGATTTGGTTAAGAGAGAAGATGTAGTGAAAGCTTTACGTATGATAAAATCCGGCAAGGAGGAGGGTTTGGATGGTATTGCAATGGAATTTGTTAAAAAAAAAAAAAGGGTGACTGTGTTGTTGATTGGTTGGTAAGGATATTCATTGTATGTATGGACCAGGGGGAAGTGATTGAGGATTGGCGGAATGCATTAATAGTTCCAGTGTATAAAGATAAAGGGGATGAAGGTGAGTGTTCAAATTACAGAGGCATAAGGCTGTTGAGTATTCCGGGGAAATTATATGGGAAGGCATTGATTGAGGGGGTGAAGGCATGTACAGAGCATCAGACTGGGCAAGAGCAGTGCGGTTTCAAAAGTGGTAGAGGTTCAGGTGTTTGCTTTGAAGGATGTATATGAGAAATACTTAAAAAACAGATGGATTTGTATGTAGCATTTATGGATCTGGCGATGGCATATGATAGGGTTGATAGAGATGCTTTGTGGAAGGTCTTAAAGAGTATATGGCGCGGGAGGTAAGCTGCTAGAAGCAGTGAAAAGCTTTTACCAAGGATGTAAGGCATGTGTACGTGTAGGAAGAGAGGAGAGTGATTTGTTCCCAGTGAATGTCGGTCTGTGGCAGGGGTGTGTGATGTTCCCATGGTTGTTTAATTTGATTATGGATGGGGTGGTTAAGGAGGTAAATGCAACAGTTTTGGAGAGAGAGGCGAGTATGCTGTCTGTTGCGGATAAGAGGGCTTGGGAAGTGAGTTAGTTGTTGTTCGCCGATGATACAACCCTAGTGGTTAATTCGAGTGAGAAACTGCAGAAGTTGGAGACTGAAACTGGAAAAGTGTGTGAAAGGAGAAAGTTGAGAGTATATGTGAATAAGAGTAAGGTTATTAGGTTCAGTAGGGTTGAGGGACATGTTAATTGGGATTTAAGTTTGAATGGAGAAAAAATGGAGGAAGCGAAGTGCTTTTAGATATCTGGGAATAGACTTAGCAGGGGATGTAACCATGGAAGCGAAAGTGAGACACAAGGTGGGGGAGGGACGAAGGTTTTGGGAGCGTTGAAGAAAGTATGGAAGGAGAGAACGTTATCTGAGAAAGTAAAATTGGGTATGTTTGAAGGAATAGTAGTTCCAACAATGTTGTATGGTTGCGAGGAGAAAGGATGTGCTGGAATTGAAACGTCTGAGGACAATATGTAGTGAGAGGTGGTTTGGTCAATTAAGTAATGAAAGGGTAAGAGAGATGTGTGGTAATAAAAAGAGTAAGGTTGAAAGAGCAGAAGAGGGTGTGTTGAAATGGTTTGGACATACTGAGAGAATGAGTGAGGAAAGATTGACAAAGAAAATATATGTGTCAGAGGTGAGGGGAACGAGGAGAAGCGGGAGACCAGGTTAGAGGTGGAAGGATGGAGTGAAAAAGATTTTGAGCGATCCGATACAGGAGGGTGGGAGGTATGCAAGGAAAAGAGTGAATTGGAACGATGTGGTATACCGGGGTCGACGTGTTGTTAATGGACTGAACCAAGGCATCTGAAGTCTATGAATGTATATGTATGTATATGTTGAAATGTATAGGTATGCATATGTGCGTGTGTCGGCGTGCATGTATATATATATATGTGTATGTGGGTGGGTTGGGCCATTCTTTCATCTGTTTCCTTGCACTACCTCACGAACGCGGAAGACAGCGACAAAGTATAATAATAATAATAATATATATATATATATATATATATATATATATATATATATATATATATATATATATATATATATATATATATATATATATATAGACGTTTTACAAGGAATCTTATATAAATCATTACTAGCTTTTACGCCAGTAAAAAGCTAAAGTATTCGTCACATCTGTTCACTCATCCTCACCATGACTGTGAATTATCTTCGTTAAACACAGAAATCAACAACCAGCGCAAAATCAATAAAGTCATGTTACAAAGCATACCGAATACATTGGTTTAGTACATTATCAGTATTACTGAGTGGCAGCCAATCCAAGTAAACTCATTGCCATCATGACGATTATACCACTGGCAGGCATTAAACCCACACAGAACAGGAAATTATGGTTAGCTGGGGCTTTGTTTTAGGTTAGATTAGCTTTGGTTTGGTTACGTCACATTAGATTTGGTTCGGATAGGCTGAATTAGGCATAGTTACGTCTGATTAGGTTTGGTTTGGTTAGGTTAGATAAGATTTGGTTTGGGTTGGGTAGATTATTTGGTTTGGTTTGGTTAGGTTAGGTAAGATTTGGTTTGGTTAGGTTAGATTGTTTTATTAGGTTAAATAAGATTTGCTTTGGTTAGATTAGTAAGTTTGGTTTGGTTGGTTAGGTCAGATCAAGCTTGCTTTGGCTCGGTTAGATTGGTTTGGTTAGGTCAGATTAGGTTTGGATTGATTAGGTTAGGTTAGCGTATAAGCCTAATTCAATCTAATCCAACTTATCATAGAAAAATCGTTGGGGCGGAGGTGAAGCGAGTGTTCATGTGATCCATTCGTTCTTTCATTAGTCTTCTTTGTCCCTTTTCTAATTCCAGTTTTTTTTCTTCTTCGATTTTGCAAAGGCATCTGACGAAGTAAAGCACAGACGTATATTGAAGAAAGTAACATTAAGAGTAAGACAAGAAGATGGCTTAGAGGTTTTAGTATGATATACCAAGCAGACAACACAGATCCACTAGACTCCACTATACTATCAATCAACCACAAGTGTGTACGTAGACGATGGATCTCCTGCTTTCATTCACTGTGAGCAAAAATCCCTCCAGTTCATAGATCTGTCACACGGCAAGATCGATCTCATACAAAAATATTCAAGAGAGCAAAAGGAAAAAATTGGAATCCTCATCCACATGTTCCAAGTTATACCCAGAACCAAATGTTAAGTGCCGCTACAGGTAATGAGTAGGAATGGAAGAGAATATTGTCATGAAGGGGAAAGTTCCGAACTCGGGAGTTACCAAGACAGACAAACTAACCAACTCAACAACCATCACGAGTCCCTAGAACACAGAAACTACTACAGAGAATCAAAGACATTCTAAGATCAAATGTAAGTACCCATCAGCCATCGTCCATTCAGGGCAGCCATGACGTCAGTCAAGTTGAAACCTCCAGTCCCAAACCCTATGGAGTAAAACAAAACAAAAAGAAGAATATATACACACCAGTGAAGCAATGAATATCACATTACTCAGGCAACCCAAAATCCTCCAGACAAAAAAAAAAGAAAATAAGAGAAGGTAACAAGAAGTGGAGGGACATGACAGATGAAGCTGCGACACGCAACCATTGCTGGTGACCTAAGAGGCCAAAAATGTTGCATCACGCTGACACACAACCAATATTCTCCTAAAAATGAAGGGGCTGACGACTCGGACAGCTACCGCAGTGATGCCCACACAACGATTACAAGTGACGTTATCATCAGCTTCAAAACTTAATGAAAATGACCGGGATGGATATGGCGAATTTATTTACGTTTATTGCCGGGGCTCCCATATGAATCATAGTCGCGGCTTTACCACACAAAGTAATTAAAAGCCTAATATATGTACGACCATCGTATATCAGCACGAAAAAAAAAAATCTTATTGATAGGCAAAGAGGATTGGCCTCACGCTTCTAAATATGACATTTCCTTCGCCTTCATAACTTACACTTACACTTAACTTGCTAACATGAAACATTAACGATTATAACCATATTACTAACGATTATCATAACACAGCCAAACATTTAGTATAGTTACTCATGTTTCTGAAAGTTTTCTATGACGACCCGTTATGACTGTATCAAGGGTGACTAATGTTAATACTTACCCCAGCTGACGCAACACAGATCTCGTGAGGAATACTACACATCGTGACGTAACAGATCATACTGTCTGGACGTACAGAACACAAGCTGAAGGAATATGGAAGGAAATAAAAGGTTCGTTGGGTGAGGCTTGCTGTGCGGGTGGCTGGTGAGGGCAACACACCGCACCTGCAGATACGAAAAGTTCTCGGTGACGTCATCACTGCAGGGGCGCTAAAAACATCGATTGAAACTTTGCAGGAACGTGACTCAGTGACACATATAAGTGACCGCAGTATATATATATATATATATATATATATATATATATATATATATATATATATATATATATATATATATATGGTTGAATATTAATGCTATTAGAATCTATACCGCAGAACGCAGATAATTTTAGTACTACGTCTCCCACTGATGTAATTCTTTCACAGTGACACATATACGGATGACAGTAAAACCTGTGTGGGTATGTATTTGTCTTGACACTCGTAACACATAGAACAGACGTCAATTAATCTTTTGATAATCTGAGTAAATATAGAATACTAACTTCGAGCAAAGTCTTGCTTTTTTTTTTGTCGTAAGCGTTGCACAAGTGCACGCAAAACTCCAGCAATGAGGCAGCCTTGTCTCTTATACTGTACGTTACCTTAGCTTACACACACACACACACACACACACACACACACACACACACGTGCCTGGAAAGACTCAAATGTCAAGAGGTTCTTAGGTTATACGTGTCAATGGTAGCCACACAATAGACCCAAAGAGCCGTCTATATTGTATATATTATATGAAAATATAGACGTTAATCAGTGTACTGTGCAGAAGAGATAATACTGTGAGTAGTCACCATAATGTAAACATTGTATAACAATATAGGCGTTAATCACAGTACTACATACTGTATAAAGTAGTCACCATAACGTACATATTGTATAACAATATAGGCGTTAATCACAGTACTATATATTGTATAAAGTAGTCACCATAATGTACATATTGTATAACAATATAGGCGTTAATCACAGTACTATATACTGTATAAAGTAGTCACCATAATGTACATATTGTATAACAATATAGGCGTTAATCACAGTACTATATACTGTGTAATAAGAGACATTAATCACCACATCTACGCAAAATATTAATAAGTTATTTGTCTTGTAATAGGAGTTCTTACTCTATATACATCCAGAAACACATCAGTGTTAAACCTACATCTTTTTTTTATCACATTACGTGAGTTTTAATCTGGGCCTGAATACATACAGTCCAACTGGGTCATAAGAACATCAGAAGTGAGGGCACTGCAAGAGGCCTATTGGTCCCATGCTAGGCAGGTCCTGAGTCTGTCCGTCCACCCTATAACCAACCGCCTGAACCCATAAACACATCATCCAACCTCCTTCTAAAGCTATCTAAAGACCTAACGTCCACTACCGTACTTGGCAGCTTGTTCCACAAATCTATTACCTTATTCCCTACCCAATATTGACCCAAATCCGACCTGAATCTAATTTTTTCTAATTCAAATCCATTTAAATCATATTCAAGTCATCTCCAAGTTCTCTCTAAAAATCTTGTCCATTCCTCATTCGATCCATCCAAAGTCCTCCCTAGCTACTCCCCAGCAGGTCTACCGTGAGTCTGCGCGGAGGTGGGAGGCTGGTCCGTGTGGTTTCTGGAGGCCCGTCACATGCAACAGTAGCTGGTGTAAACCCTCTGTTATCTGTCCAGTCTGTCGTGCCTGCTCCTCCTTACCTTATCCTGGACAATCCTGCACTTACACGTGCAGTCTTTACTGAGTGTCGTTAACCCAATAAGCACGACGGTACGACCCTTGACTACAACGGAACGACCATCTAGTATGACGGTACGACCCTCGACTACAACGGCACGACCCTCTAGTATGACAGTACGACCCTCGACTACAACGGTACGACCCTCTAGTATGATGGTATGACCTGACGACAACGGTACGACCCTCTTGTATGACGGTACGACTCTCTAGTATGACGGTATGACCTGACGACAACGGTACGACCCTCTAGTATGACGGTACGACCCTCTAGTATGACGGTATGACCTGACGACAACGGTACGACCCTCTAGTATGACGGGACGACCTTCTAGTATGACGGGACGACCTTCTAGTATGACAGTGCGACCCATGACTACAACGGTACAACCCTCTAGTATGACGGTACGACCCTTGACTACAATGGTGCGACCCTCGAGTATGACGGTACGACCCTTGACAACAACGGTGTGACCCTCGAGTATGACGGTACGACCCTTGACCACAACGGTGCGATCCTTGAGTATGACCTTACAGTGAGATGGCAAGTTCAATAGGTATGTTGATCGGGCTGTTGACCTGGTCGTCATACCCGTGGGTCGTGAGGTCGTACTCAAGGGTGGTAAGGTCGTGCTCAAGGGTCGTGAGATCGTGCTCACTGGTGGTAATGTCGTGCTCAATGGTCGTGAGGTCATGCTCAAGGGTGGTAAGGTCGTGCTCAAGGGTCGCGAGGTCGTGTTCACAGGTGGTAAGGTCGTGCTCAAGGGTCGCGAGGTCGTGTTCACAGGTGGTAAGGTCGTGCTCAAGGGTGATAATGTCGTGCTCATGGGTGATAATGTCGTGCTCAAGGGTGATAAGGTCGTGCTCAAGGGTGATAAGGTCGTGCTCAAGGGCGATAATGTCGTGCTCAAGGGTGATAAGGTCGTGCTCACGGGTGGTAAGGTCGTGCTCAAGGCTCGTGAGGTAGTGCTCAAGGGTGGTAAGGTCGTGCTCAAGGGTTGTGAGGTCGTGCTCAAGGGTGGTAAGGTCGTGCTCAAGGCTCGTGAGGTAGTGCTCAAGGGTGGTAAGGTTGTGCTCAAGGGTTGTGAGGTCGTGCTCAAGGGTGGTAAGGTCGTGCTCAAGGGTCGTGAGGTCGTGCTCAAGGGTCGTAAAGTCGTGCTAAAGGGTCGGAAAGTCGTGCTCAAGGGTCGTAAGGTCGTGTTCACAGGTGGTAAGGTCGTGCTCAAGGGTGATAAGGTCGTGCTCAAGGGTGATAAGGTCGTGCTCAAGGGTGATAAGGTCGTGCTCAAGGGTGATAAGGTCGTGCTCAAGGGTGATAAGGTCGTGCTCAAGGGTCGCGAGGTCGTGTTCACAGGTGGTAAGGTCGTGCTCAAGGGTGATAAGGTCGTGCTCAAGGGTCGTAAAGTCGTGCTAAAGGGTCGGAAAGTCGTGCTCAAGGGTGATAAGGTCGTGCTCAAGGGTGATAAGGTCGTGCTCAAGGGTCGTAAAGTCGTGCTAAAGGGTCGGAAAGTCGTGCTCAAGGGTGATAAGGTCGTGCTCAAGGGTCGTGAGGTCGTACTCAAGGGTGGTAAGGTCGTGCTCAAGGGTCGCGAGGTCGTGTTCACAGGTGGTAAGGTCGTGCTCAAGGGTGATAAGGTCGTGCTCAAGGGTGATAAGGTCGTGCTCAAGGGTGATAAGGTCGTGCTCAAGGGTCGCGAGGTCGTGTTCACAGGTGGTAAGGTCGTGCTCAAGGGTCGCGAGGTCGTGTTCACAGGTGGTAAGGTCGTGCTCAAGGGTCGTGAGGTCGTACTCAAGGGTGGTAAGGTCGTGCTCAAGGGTGATAAGGTCGTGCTCAAGGGTCGTAAAGTCGTGCTAAAGGGTCGGAAAGTCGTGCTCAAGGGTGATAAGGTCGTGCTCAAGGGTGATAAGGTCGTGCTCAAGGGTGATAAGGTCGTGCTCAAGGGTGATAAGGTCGTGCTCAAGGGTCGTAAAGTCGTGCTAAAGGGTCGGAAAGTCGTGCTCAAGGGTCGCGAGGTCGTGTTCACAGGTGGTAAGGTCGTGCTCAAGGGTCGCGAGGTCGTGTTCACAGGTGGTAAGGTCGTGCTCAAGGGTGATAAGGTCGTGCTCAAGGGTTGTGAGGTCGTGCTCAAGGGTGATAAGGTCGTGCTCAAGGGTCGCGAGGTCGTGTTCACAGGTGGTAAGGTCGTGCTCAAGGGTCGCGAGGTCGTGTTCACAGGTGGTAAGGTCGTGCTCAAGGGTGATAAGGTCGTGCTCAAGGGTCGTGAGGTCGTACTCAAGGGTGGTAAGGTCGTGCTCAAGGGTGATAAGGTCGTGCTCAAGGGTGATAAGGTCGTGCTCAAGGGTGATAAGGTCGTGCTCAAGGGTGATAAGGTCGTGCTCAAGGGTCGTGAGGTCGTACTCAAGGGTGGTAAGGTCGTGCTCAAGGGTGATAAGGTCGTGCTCAAGGGTCGCGAGGTCGTGTTCACAGGTGGTAAGGTCGTGCTCAAGGGTGATAAGGTCGTGCTCAAGGGTGATAAGGTCGTGCTCAAGGGTGATAAGGTCGTGCTCAAGGGTGATAAGGTCGTGCTCAAGGGTCGTAAAGTCGTGCTAAAGGGTCGGAAAGTCGTGCTCAAGGGTCGTAAAGTCGTGCTAAAGGGTCGGAAAGTCGTGCTCAAGGGTGATAAGGTCGTGCTCAAGGGTGATAAGGTCGTGCTCAAGGGTGATAAGGTCGTGCTCAAGGGTGATAAGGTCGTGCTCAAGGGTTGTGAGGTCGTGCTCAAGGGTCGCGAGGTCGTGTTCACAGGTGGTAAGGTCGTGCTCAAGGGTCGTAAAGTCGTGCTAAAGGGTCGGAAAGTCGTGCTCAAGGGTCGCGAGGTCGTGTTCACAGGTGGTAAGGTCGTGCTCAAGGGTGATAAGGTCGTGCTCAAGGGTGATAAGGTCGTGCTCAAGGGTCGCGAGGTCGTGTTCACAGGTGGTAAGGTCGTGCTCAAGGGTGATAAGGTCGTGCTCAAGGGTGATAAGGTCGTGCTCAAGGGTCGCGAGGTCGTGTTCACAGGTGGTAAGGTCGTGCTCAAGGGTCGTAAAGTCGTGCTAAAGGGTCGGAAAGTCGTGCTCAAGGGTGATAAGGTCGTGCTCAAGGGTGATAAGGTCGTGCTCAAGGGTGATAAGGTCGTGCTCAAGGGTGATAAGGTCGTGCTCAAGGGTCGTAAAGTCGTGCTAAAGGGTCGGAAAGTCGTGCTCAAGGGTCGTAAAGTCGTGCTAAAGGGTCGGAAAGTCGTGCTCAAGGGTGATAAGGTCGTGCTCAAGGGTCGTAAAGTCGTGCTAAAGGGTCGGAAAGTCGTGCTCAAGGGTGATAAGGTCGTGCTCAAGGGTGATAAGGTCGTGCTCAAGGGTGATAAGGTCGTGCTCAAGGGTGATAAGGTCGTGCTCAAGGGTGATAAGGTCGTGCTCAAGGGTCGTAAAGTCGTGCTAAAGGGTCGGAAAGTCGTGCTCAAGGGTGATAAGGTCGTGCTCAAGGGTGATAAGGTCGTGCTCAAGGGTCGCGAGGTCGTGTTCACAGGTGGTAAGGTCGTGCTCAAGGGTCGCGAGGTCGTGTTCACAGGTGGTAAGGTCGTGCTCAAGGGTGATAAGGTCGTGCTCAAGGGTGATAAGGTCGTGCTCAAGGGTGATAAGGTCGTGCTCAAGGGTGATAAGGTCGTGCTCAAGGGTCGCGAGGTCGTGTTCACAGGTGGTAAGGTCGTGCTCAAGGGTCGTAAAGTCGTGCTAAAGGGTCGGAAAGTCGTGCTCAAGGGTGATAAGGTCGTGCTCAAGGGTGATAAGGTCGTGCTCAAGGGTGATAAGGTCGTGCTCAAGGGTCGTGAGGTCGTACTCAAGGGTGGTAAGGTCGTGCTCAAGGGTGATAAGGTCGTGCTCAAGGGTCGCGAGGTCGTGTTCACAGGTGGTAAGGTCGTGCTCAAGGGTCGCGAGGTCGTGTTCACAGGTGGTAAGGTCGTGCTCAAGGGTCGTGAGGTCGTGCTCAAGGGTCGTAAAGTCGTGCTAAAGGGTCGGAAAGTCGTGCTCAAGGGTCGCGAGGTCGTGTTCACAGGTGGTAAGGTCGTGCTCAAGGGTCGTGAGGTCGTGCTCAAGGGTCGTAAAGTCGTGCTAAAGGGTCGGAAAGTCGTGCTCAAGGGTGATAAGGTCGTGCTCAAGGGTCGTAAAGTCGTGCTAAAGGGTCGGAAAGTCGTGCTCAAGGGTGATAAGGTCGTGCTCAAGGGTGATAAGGTCGTGCTCAAGGGTCGTAAAGTCGTGCTAAAGGGTCGGAAAGTCGTGCTCAAGGGTCGTAAAGTCGTGCTAAAGGGTCGGAAAGTCGTGCTCAAGGGTGATAAGGTCGTGCTCAAGGGTGATAAGGTCGTGCTCAAGGGTGGTAAGGTCGTGCTCAAGGGTGATAAGGTCGTTAGGAAGTTACAAACACACATTGCAAAGTTTCAAACACGCCACGGTCTTTCAAACATACGCTTTTAAAGTTTCAAACACGCGTTAGGGAGAATCAAACACAAACTGAGTGGTGCCGAACACACGTTGCAAAGTTTCAAACACAAGTTATAAAGTTTCAAATACACGTTGAGTGCTGTCCAACACATGTTGGGAAGTATGACACACGTTTCCAACATAGATAAGATAAATGTATGACTGACAATGGTGGGCGGGCGTACCTGACCGTGATGCATTCACGGGCCGCCCAGGGTCGAGGGCATAGGTTCGAATCGTGGTGGCGGCAGTCGCTCCACAGTCAACCCAGCTGTTCATCCACCCTTAGGGGTTGATCGATAAAATGGGTGCCTGGCTCAGGCTAGAATATGTGTGTGTGTGTGTGTGTGTGTGTGTGTGTGTGTGTGTGTGTGTGTGTGTGTGTGCTTACATACTTAGAAATACAGACATGATGCAGATATACAAGGCTAAGAGACCGGGCAACACGAATGCAAAACAGTTCATAATCACACACATGTGTGGCAATCAGTTCCGCACAACTGGGGTCCTGCTGAGCCACAGTCTGCCAGCTGTCACAAGGCCACCGTGATAATCCCCTGCACGACTTCGTGAAACGAGTCTCGTCTCTTCCTGCACAGTCTTCATGTCTACTGTACACCTCCCAGGCGGATCCCTCCCTCCTCTCTCGGTAAGACGGATGGCCTTACATGCACAGACGTGCCTCAAGCAACACTCCAGAGCTGCTTTCTAAACATGAACTTCAAAACACGAGCCATGCCGATGTGAATCACGTACGGCCTGATTTGGCTGGCATTCATCAGCTGCATTTAAAGTGAAAAACTTTTTCAGCTTGCAGTTTGAAACATATATTATGCATCTAGTATGTGCACGACAATATCTGCTGCATTTCTTACGATGTTAATTCCCAGTGACGTAGCGGACGCAACGTGATGAAGGACGTGCACAGCAGGACCCCGCCCACGGTTGGTGCTGCAGAAGAGACGAAACACCAGGAGGAGACGGCTGTCTCTCAGTGTTGCGCTACTCACACTCAGGAGCACCGCCCTCCCAGTACTACTGTAGTGTGTTCTCCCCTTACACTCTCGGCCACAACCGTGTCATATAGGTACTGTGCATACTGAGGAAAATAGCTACATGATAAGTAAAATTTATAGACTGCCACAAAGGTCAATTCTCTGACTGCTTAAATGTACTAAGTATATTCGACATCAAAAAAATATTCAACTGAAATAATATAGAGTGAACACGAGGTCAGTCTTGTGATCGATGGCAGGAAATTAAGAGCATGTTTACCAAACTCAGGCGGCGAAATAAGTAAAGATGGCGAATTCGGGTCAGATGCGGAGTACACTAACGATAAAATGCTGATTGTAAATGGACACGATATGTCCCCTTCCTGTAATAATACGACTGAACACACAAACACACACACACACACACACCTGATCACAAGCATTACGTTCTTCAACCAAATTTGTAAGATAGAGGAGTTCTTCAAAGACAATGGTGACAAAACAAGCAGGTCATATAAAATGAAACTGAATAAGAGCCTAACCTAACCTAACCTAACCTAACCTAACCTAACCTAACCTAACCTAACCCAACCTAACTTAACCTAACCTAACCTAACCTAACCTAACCTAACCTAACCTAACCTAACCTAACCTAACCTAACCTAACCTAACCTAACCTAACCTAACCTAACCTAACCTAACCTAACCTAACCTAACCTAACCTAACCTAACCTAACCTAACCTAACCTAACCTAACCTAACCTAACCTAACCTAACCTAACCTAACCTAACCTAACCTAACCTAACCTAACCTAACCTAACCTAACCTAACCTAACCTAACCTAACCTAACCTAACCTAACCTAACCTAACCTAACCTAACCTAACCTAACCTAACCTAACCTAACCTAACCTAACCTAACCTAACCTAACCTAACCTAACCTAACCTAACCTAACCTAACCTAACCTAACCTAACCTAACCTAACCTAACCTAACCTAACCTAACCTAACCTAACCTAACCTAACCTAACCTAACCTAACCTAACCTAACCTAACCTAACCTAACCTAACCTAACCTAACCTAACCTAACCTAACCTAACCTAACCTAACCTAACCTAACCTAACCTAACCTAACCTAACCTAACCTAACCTAACCTAACCTAACCTAACCTAACCTAACCTAACCTAACCTAACCTAACCTAACCTAACCTAACCTAACCTAACCTAACCTAACCTAACCTAACCTAACCTAACCTAACCTAACCTAACCTAACCTAACCTAACCTAACCTAACCTAACCTAACCTAACCTAACCTAACCTAACCTAACCTAACCTAACCTAACCTAACCTAACCTAACCTAACCTAACCTAACCTAACCTAACCTAACCTAACCTAACCTAACCTAACCTAACCTAACCTAACCTAACCTAACCTAACCTAACCTAACCTAACCTAACCTAACCTAACCTAACCTAACCTAACCTAACCTAACCTAACCTAACCTAACCTAACCTAACCTAACCTAACCTAACCTAACCTAACCTAACCTAACCTAACCTAACCTAACCTAACCTAACCTAACCTAACCTAACCTAACCTAACCTAACCTAACCTAACCTAACCTAACCTAACCTAACCTAACCTAACCTAACCTAACCTAACCTAACCTAACCTAACCTAACCTAACCTAACCTAACCTAACCTAACCTAACCTAACCTAACCTAACCTAACCTAACCTAACCTAACCTAACCTAACCTAACCTAACCTAACCTAACCTAACCTAACCTAACCTAACCTAACCTAACCTAACCTAACCTAACCTAACCTAACCTAACCTAACCTAACCTAACCTAACCTAACCTAACCTAACCTAACCTAACCTAACCTAACCTAACCTAACCTAACCTAACCTAACCTAACCTAACCTAACCTAACCTAACCTAACCTAACCTAACCTAACCTAACCTAACCTAACCTAACCTAACCTAACCTAACCTAACCTAACCTAACCTAACCTAACCTAACCTAACCTAACCTAACCTAACCTAACCTAACCTAACCTAACCTAACCTAACCTAACCTAACCTAACCTAACCTAACCTAACCTAACCTAACCTAACCTAACCTAACCTAACCTAACCTAACCTAACCTAACCTAACCTAACCTAACCTAACCTAACCTAACCTAACCTAACCTAACCTAACCTAACCTAACCTAACCTAACCTAACCTAACCTAACCTAACCTAACCTAACCTAACCTAACCTAACCTAA
Source organism: Panulirus ornatus (assembly GCF_036320965.1). Lineage (NCBI taxonomy): Eukaryota > Metazoa > Arthropoda > Malacostraca > Decapoda > Palinuridae > Panulirus > Panulirus ornatus. The sequence goes on from NC_092281.1 coordinate 28,123,888, forward strand.
CCTAACCTAACCTAACCTAACCTAACCTAACCTAACCTAACCTAACCTAACCTAACCTAACCTAACCTAACCTAACCTAACCTAACCTAACCTAACCTAACCTAACCTAACCTAACCTAACCTAACCTAACCTAACCTAACCTAACCTAACCTAACCTAACCTAACCTAACCTAACCTAACCTAACCTAACCTAACCTAACCTAACCTAACCTAACCTAACCTAACCTAACCTAACCTAACCTAACCTAACCTAACCTAACCTAACCTAACCTAACCTAACCTAACCTAACCTAACCTAACCTAACCTAACCTAACCTAACCTAACCTAACCTAACCTAACCTAACCTAACCTAACCTAACCTAACCTAACCTAACCTAACCTAACCTAACCTAACCTAACCTAACCTAACCTAACCTAACCTAACCTAACCTAACCTAACCTAACCTAACCTAACCTAACCTAACCTAACCTAACCTAACCTAACCTAACCTAACCTAACCTAACCTAACCTAACCTAACCTAACCTAACCTAACCTAACCTAACCTAACCTAACCTAACCTAACCTAACCTAACCTAACCTAACCTAACCTAACCTAACCTAACCTAACCTAACCTAACCTAACCTAACCTAACCTAACCTAACCTAACCTAACCTAACCTAACCTAACCTAACCTAACCTAACCTAACCTAACCTAACCTAACCTAACCTAACCTAACCTAACCTAACCTAACCTAACCTAACCTAACCTAACCTAACCTAACCTAACCTAACCTAACCTAACCTAACCTAACCTAACCTAACCTAACCTAACCTAACCTAACCTAACCTAACCTAACCTAACCTAACCTAACCTAACCTAACCTAACCTAACCTAACCTAACCTAACCTAACCTAACCTAACCTAACCTAACCTAACCTAACCTAACCTAACCTAACCTAACCTAACCTAACCTAACCTAACCTAACCTAACCTAACCTAACCTAACCTAACCTAACCTAACCTAACCTAACCTAACCTAACCTAACCTAACCTAACCTAACCTAACCTAACCTAACCTAACCTAACCTAACCTAACCTAACCTAACCTAACCTAACCTAACCTAACCTAACCTAACCTAACCTAACCTAACCTAACCTAACCTAACCTAACCTAACCTAACCTAACCTAACCTAACCTAACCTAACCTAACCTAACCTAACCTAACCTAACCTAACCTAACCTAACCTAACCTAACCTAACCTAACCTAACCTAACCTAACCTAACCTAACCTAACCTAACCTAACCTAACCTAACCTAACCTAACCTAACCTAACCTAACCTAACCTAACCTAACCTAACCTAACCTAACCTAACCTAACCTAACCTAACCTAACCTAACCTAACCTAACCTAACCTAACCTAACCTAACCTAACCTAACCTAACCTAACCTAACCTAACCTAACCTAACCTAACCTAACCTAACCTAACCTAACCTAACCTAACCTAACCTAACCTAACCTAACCTAACCTAACCTAACCTAACCTAACCTAACCTAACCTAACCTAACCTAACCTAACCTAACCTAACCTAACCTAACCTAACCTAACCTAACCTAACCTAACCTAACCTAACCTAACCTAACCTAACCTAACCTAACCTAACCTAACCTAACCTAACCTAACCTAACCTAACCTAACCTAACCTAACCTAACCTAACCTAACCTAACCTAACCTAACCTAACCTAACCTAACCTAACCTAACCTAACCTAACCTAACCTAACCTAACCTAACCTAACCTAACCTAACCTAACCTAACCTAACCTAACCTAACCTAACCTAACCTAACCTAACCTAACCTAACCTAACCTAACCTAACCTAACCTAACCTAACCTAACCTAACCTAACCTAACCTAACCTAACCTAACCTAACCTAACCTAACCTAACCTAACCTAACCTAACCTAACCTAACCTAACCTAACCTAACCTAACCTAACCTAACCTAACCTAACATATGACGGACAGAACACATGGTACAGAAGGGAAAGCCAACGAGTAGTATTTCAGCAAACACATTCCATCACTTGTAACGATTCGTTCGCACTAATATCCCTCAGCCAAGGATCTACTGACACCGAAATCAGTGTTAATGTACGTGTTAACTTACGCTAAGTTTTACTTAAATCTGTTTGATAATAATCAGGGTTGACTATCAATTTCTTAGCTATGTATTTCATCAATATGCCATTTGCCCTGAGCTAACGTCAATTGTCAGCCGAGTCTCTCAGGTCTTTTCTGTCATACTGTCCATTCAGACCAATTTTAGATTTGATCTTTGCAATATGTACAATGAACGGTTTTTATCTGACGTGAACCACCAACTAAGCATCATTACTTTTCTGAATGAGGCTTGTTGGTCTCCGAGGTGGTTACAGTGTGGTTATGGTTATCACTCATCAGATGAACATGCATCGTGAACTCCATCTAACCTGTACCAAAATACTTGGATTACTAAAACTGATATTAGAAATGTTATCAATATAGTTGCAATCACTCAAACATACGAATACATATCTACATCTAATCTACAGAACTGTGTGGAGCGGCTGAGCGTGACGCGTTCACACGGGCTGCACGGTTCACGTTTCGATGATTTGAAGGAACATCGTGTGGACTCACGGGCCAGATCTGAGGCTATTGCAGTGAATCAAATCTAACCTTTCTGGTGGATCAGAATCTCTCGTCATCCAGCGTATGGTGAGTTTATTTCCCCCAGAGTCGGCCTGCCTTTCCATGACGGCGGTGAGGCACACATGTACCAGAGCCTCTCCTGTGTACTGCCGACTGATAATTGGCTGTTCACCCTCTCAGTCTATCAACAGCGGCGTCCCTCAAGGCTCTATGCTATCGCCGAGTCTCTTTCTTCTCTACGTAAGTAATCTTCTCCTTCCACCACCTAAGCACCTAAACCTATTTACCTTTATGCTGATGATCCCAATTTCAACTAATTTCATTTCCCTTACTCAATCGTTTCCTTTCTCGCACTAAGGACATCTCACTTATAGCGCGGGGGGATGGAGTAGTAGTAGTAGCAACCTGGTCAAGTTCAATAATGCTAAAGTGTTTACGTATATCTTCCTGTATCTCCTTCTTAATGTCATTAGTTTCCCTCACTTCAATTTCAAAACACCACAATTCAACCTGCAATAACATGAATTTTTTTTTTTAGCATGACCAGATCCAACGCTCTATCCTGAAAACTCTACATCATGAACAGTACACAATCTGCCTCTCACAAGCTAGGGGATGTTGTACGAGCGCCGTGTGTTTACTTATCAATTATTTCATGTCGTGGACAGGGGTCTTCCTTGACCCAGCATATGACGTACTCTTCCTCCACCTCATTATTAGCTACAGAGGAATACAAGGAAAAAACGTCCGTCTTATTGATTCCTCAGGCATCACCTCTCTCCAACCATCCCTCTCTGTCCGCGGTCACGTTGCTCTCTTCTCCCTACTCTATAGGTATCATTTTGGCCACTGCTCTTGTGAACCGTTTGCAAGTGTCCCCGCCGCTAGGGCTTGGACCCGTGACTCGCGTCTGGAAGTTGCTTTCCTTAGACTGTGTGGAGACCAGCCACACTAGGACTGTGATACCTCCTTCTTCCCTGGAACAGAGAAACTGTGGACACCTCCCGTCTTCCTATAACCTCCATACCTTTAACAGTCAAACCTACACACACCACAGGATCTCTGAATCATTTCTTCATTTAGTCTCTTATCCGATTTTCCTCTCATCCGAGATGGTCATGACTGGTGCATGTTGTGGCCGTGCCATGTGCCTCACCATAAGAATTTCTTTTTTCAAATAAAGTATATAAACTTCCATATTTCCAAATGTTGGAATAAAAATGAACAGTGGTGAGTCTGGTGTGTGGCTTGCAGGGAATGAACAGTGGTGAGTCTGGTGTGTGGCCTGCAGGGAATGAACAGTGGTGAGTCTGGTGTGTGGCTTGCAGGGAATGAACAGTGGTGAGTCTGGTGTGTGGCCTGCAGGGAATGAACAGTGGTGAGTCTGGTGTGTGGCTTGCAGGGAATGAACAGTGGTGAGTCTGGTGTGTGGCCTGCAGGGAATGAACAGTGGTGAGTCTGGTGTGTGGCCTGTAGGGTCTGAATGAACACATCCTCCTCCCTGGTTGATCTATGTTGCTCCCACTCGTATCTGGGACTCTGCTGAGGGTCTGTGTGGTAACAAGACGTTACCCACCTGCAGCCGCTGACCAAGATATCTACAAAGTTCTGGTTTTTCTCCTTACGATACAGAACGAGCTTTTGGGGTGACTGGAAATAATTACAATAATCGTGAAATGATATTTAGTCTGAACTTAATATATTATGATTAGCTGCTACTATTGGAAATAACATCAGCTGTCTGGACAGAACACAGAATATATTTAGACAGACATCGACTTCGCTGCACAGAAAGAAAAAAATATTTCTATCAATTCTTTATTAATGAGACAGAGTTATCTCAATTGATCATTACTATCAAACTGATTTATCTATCTTATCTAGCGACTGATTTTTATATCATAATGATGGATACTGACTGTGTCTGGGAGGCCGGGAGTCTGGCCCTTGCCAGATACTGCTGGCTGTAGGGTTTATAACACTTCATTCCCGGGACACATCTCACGTACATACACAAAACGATAGTTCCAAACTACATGAATTCATCCTTGACTGCCGTTTCCCGCATGAACAAGGTAGCGCCAGGAACAGACGAAGAAAGGCCGCATCCGTTTACATCCATTCTCTAGCGGTTATTTACAACGCAACGAAACCACAGCTCCCTACAGCCAGGCCTCACAGACTCTTCCATTGCTTACCCCGGACACTTCACATGCTCTAGTTCCGTCCACTGACAGCACGTCGACCCGGTGTATACTATATCTTTCCAAACCACTAACCCGTGCACGTCTTTCACCCTCCTGTATGTTCAGGCCCCGATCGCTCAAAATCATTTCAACTCATCCTTTCATCTCCAATATGATCTCTCCGTTCTCTTTGTTTCCTCCATTTCTGACGCATATATCCTCTTTGTCAACCTTTCCCACTCACTCTCTGAATATGTCCAAATGTCCTAATCATTTCAGCACACCGTCTTCAGCTCTCTCAACCACACTTTTTTTTTTTTCATTACCAAACATCTCTTTCACCCTTTTATTATTTACTCAAACCATCTCACGCTACATGCTACATATTGTCCTCAAAACATTTCATTCCCAACACATCCACTCCGCTAGCGTCCATATGATATTGCTGGAACTAATAGACCTAAATATTTTAGCCCCCCCACCCATAACAATCTCTCCACACATTCTTCAGCGTTCCCAGAACCTTCTTCCCCTCACCCACCCTATGACTCACTTCTGCTGCCATGGTGCCATTCGCTGCCATGTCCACTCCTAGGTGTCTAAAACACTTCGTTTTCTTCAATTTTCCTCCACTCAAACTCGCACCCTATCAAGTCCAACAACTTTGCTTGACCTAATAACACTGCTTTTATCTATATTTACTCTCAGCTACCCTCTCACACTCTTCTGAACTCAGTCACCAACATGCAGTTTCTCACTCGAATTTACCCCCAGGTATATACCCTCATATCAATCAACCCTAGAAGTGAAAATGATCAGGTTTCGGAATGTCAATGAGTCACGTACCTTGTCCAGGAATCGTGGAAAGGTCCTCGTGATTTAAAGGCACAGACCCTATCATAATATTCTTCTACATATGCACATAGTAAGTCGAGTTCTACAAGTTCCATAGACCGGCTGAGAGCAGAAAAGTGTGCGCATATCGATGGTATGAAGATGAACGTAATGCTAAGGGACCAATATGAATCACGGTTCAGTGTGACAATAAAGGATCCAAACGTCTTCCTGGACAGTAATACCCCGTCTGTTACAAAGATTTCCTCACCACGCCGCAGGACGTCGAGATGTTCACCCACAGCATCTCATGCATTCCATTCCAGGACGGGACTTTTGCAGTTCTGTTCTTTATACAGAAACAGAACACAATAGCATGAGCACTAAACAGTTTCCAGAAAGAAAGCTTGGACTCTTGGCATAATCCCAGGAAGTGTGAATCTGACTCACATTACTCGACTCCACAAAGAGGGGGACACAAACCAATTCCTCCATTAAAAAAAGAAAAAACTACCGACCATAAGCAATGACATCACACATGGTTACATATTTTTGAAAGAAGCTTACGATACAAAATGGTGACCGACGTCTTGGGTTCGTGCTTTGGAGGAGCTGAAGAACAAAGAAAATCCTCCTTTGAACTACAAAGACTTTTTAAGAGCCTTTGATAGATTACGACCGACCGTTGTGTCATAACCCAGGAGAAGTGTCAACGTGGAGAGACAGTACGACTATTTAAACTAACGGACCACAGATCGCTGTGTGTACGATTATTTTCTCCGTTTCTACTGCCTCCAACTCAAAAAAAAAAATCTAATCTGATGCTACGTTCTCTCTCTCTCTCTCTCTCTCTCTCTCTCTCTCTCTCTCTCTCTCTCTCTCTATCTATCTATCTATCTATCTCTTCTAGTGCCTAGTGCCTCCAACTAAAAAAATCCAGTTCTCTAAGCTAAGTTTTCCTAAGAACTAGGCTCAGTTCTTCTAAGAACTGTACTTGCACCAGTCACGTTTCCCTTTCTCACATCTGACACAGAGACGGTTCAAACTTCCATATCAGCCTCAGCCGATTGAGTAAGACCATTTCATCAGCAGAAGACACTAAGAAATTTCAAGTGGAAGAAAACAAATGCTTCCGGTGAGCCACTGATAATAACCCTTTTTAATTAAGAAAAGTCTCAACACTTCCGTAAGGGACGGAAGGAGTGAAGTGATAAAGAAGCAATAAAGACGACCGAAAAGAAAACGGACACCATCATAATTCGAGAGAGCTGTAGAAAAGAGCAAAAAAAAAAAAAAAAAAAAATGTTAAATGACCTTACCTTCAGCGAACACACCAAAGAGCAACAGTTCCCTCCTCTAAGAAAAAAAAAAAAAGATGACATTGGGTTTTACAGACCTTCAAGACAAGAGAGGTAAAACTAATGATAAAAACTGTAAGATAATGATAGGAACCCTGATAGCATACTACCCTGTAGTAGCGGGCGAAACTGCAGACATAAAGTGTGTGAAGATCTTCCATCTAAACTATCAAGAGGTGACTGCTGGGAATGACTGAGAACACTGAAGCTCTACTCTTTGGAAGGCAGACTGGAGACGTATACCATAATTTACACTGGGAGAATCCTGTGAGGCATGATGGCTCGCAACTAACCATAAAAAAATACTTCCCTATCGACACCATAGGCATGTAAGAATGTGCAAATATCACCATTGGTACAAAAACTAAGTGCAATAAGCACAAACAGAGAAAAGTAAACATATCGGGCCCAAAACTGTTTAATATACAAGTGAAAATTAAAAAGGTCCTGCACAAATATCTAATGTAAAACGTTAGCTAGGTATGGTGGATACGTAGGCCTACGGGGTCGCGGCCTCCAACATCAGAGGACCAAAACGGTAGCTTGGTTGAGTGTCGATCTCCAAACCCATTGTAAGTTAAGGTACATGTAAGGTATGCCACACTGACCACATTTTGATAGTCATCTGCGAATGTGTTATTATAAGCCAGTATGACAAAGCAAACCGTTTTGAAGCAATGTAACAGAACCACCGCTGTTGGCATATCCCAAAGCCAAACCCAAGATTCAGAATATCAGTGTTTTTAAAAATTTCAGACACAAAAATACGACAGAGTTGGGATCACAGGAACAAGTTCCTCACTGAGGGAAGGTATGAGGCCCGTGTTACCTCCTTCAACACGACGATAGAATTCTTAGTAAGAACGTACGACACTTGAGCACGACAGCACGGACCTCGGGTATGATGGCCACGCCTTTGACGCACACCCACCCTTCTGTATAGGGAGACCAAAACGCACACAATATGGACCACAAATATATACTGAATCGGCAACACGTTTGTCAATAAAAATTGACGCGCGCTAGGAGCTACATAAGGCTAATACCGCCCACATCAACGACAGTCATACAACATATGACATCATTGTCATTCACCTGGGCAGCCAATGGCTTTCTCAAGAAAGTGAAAGAAAATAAATAGTTTTAGTTCCTTAGTTTTACAACTGAGAATAATTCTTTCATAAAAAAAAAGGACATTTTAACGTACAAATCATAAGATCTCGTTTCTCAGATATTCCATCGACTTCGAAAACTTCTCGGTCGAGAACGAGGGCTGATCAATCGCCAAATATCCAAGTCCAGCCCAAGCCTGTATAGTATCTAATGAGAGAGCAATTAATATGCATAATCACGTAGCTGCAATTAAGCCACCGCGACCGATCACACAAAGTAAAGACGCTACACAGAGGGCGCCCTAACGCTGCTCACTCAGGTAACCTTCAACCTCCATGTACTTTTTGGCATAGTCCATTCCGGATACCAGACTGGACGAAGCAGACTAACAGGTAACGGTGCCATCTATTCTCGAACGTCAATAATGTCACTCCTATTCATGAAGCAGCCAATTATCCAAACCGCCAAGAGAGCAGAACGTGGTATTTATGACCATATTCATTATTTTCCATGTAAATTATAAAATCATGATAGCTATCGGCTTCCAGGAGTTCCTCCTACACTTTACACGAATGGAAAATATTTACATAAACCCTGTTTATATCAAAATGTCGTCATTATTACGTATGTATGTATGTGGTTGGATTTCCTGGCTATGAAATGTTGAATGCGCAAAATGCCTGAGACCGTGGCATTCAAATTGAAAATGACAATAATTACCGTTCACCTATCATTAACTCGAGGTGACAGCAATGACAAATAGATTTATGCTTATCCTTAACGCCACACTTCCCCATTCGCTGACTTCCGGAGCCGATGCTTCATTGGAGTCGAGGGTCTCAGTATTACAGAAACTGTTGATGTGCCAAATGACTTGTTCGCATATATATATATATATATATATATATATATATATATATATATATATATATATATATATATATATATATTTTATATATATATATATATATATATATATATATATATATATATATATATATATATATATATATATATATATATATATTAACTGAACGCTTCCCTCATAAATAATATTCCACACAAATAAAAACTCGTCTTTTCTCAAAATATTCAGTGGAAAATCTCACCCATGTGACCAATGTGCGATGTTGCCTCCGAATTCACGAGATTAGATGCCAGATACCGCAAGCTAATGTAGGCTGAGATCGTCGTTACTTTGATATTACTAATCTTTTTAAATACAACTTATGTCTTTGTGTATAAATATCCATAACAGTTTCACAAACAAGTTATACCAAAAATTACTTACCCTAAGCGCATAATACGATATTGCCACTACGAAATCAAATGTAAACACCGTCATACGCCAGGGGACGGATTCTAAGGCAAACCAGTACCAGTTATACAGCAGGTTCTATAACCAGCATTGTCCTCTCAGCACGTGCTTTGTTTTGTCAAGGTTGGCTGTAAAAGGTCCATATTATGACTCCCTTAATCCCGACCGAACGATGAACTGTATGCCTTAATGACTAGGGGGAAACGACTCTTCACCCCACCAGAACGAAGGTATGGTCTCGAGCACATCAGTATGACCCTTGAGTATGATGGTCCCATTTTATAACGTGACACTTAACAGGTCACGTCAACATACATGAAGGTAGTACGAACGTGCCTAAAACTCAAAACATCCTGCCTGTGCGATGGGAGGAAATTTCCCCCGATTTTAAAAGCATTTCAAATCAATCACTCGATCACTTTACAGGGGTGGGGGGGGAGGGGGTTCCTTTCACTCTATGAGTGAGGTGCTATCCTTCAGCACGACGGTACCTGACCTAGAGTATGATAGTCTGGCCTTTGACCTGACCTGAGTCACATTAAAGGTCACGCCACTAGACCAAAAGGTCGTAGCCTATCATGCACAAGGGGTGAATTCTTACACATCTCTAGTACTCTGATGTACAATCTTCAGATTTCACTCACGTTTTTCCTATGCATCAACAACGTTAAGAGGCTAACCTATAGTCATGTCTCGGTCTTTACCAATCATTCCGTCCAAGCTGCCTCCCGTCCCAGAAGCTGGCTGCCCCACGCGACGATGCAGGCCAGGTGTGGCGGGTCCATGGTGGTGATGCTGTTTTCTGGATTACGATAGTGTGTTCAGGTGGTCTCGGTATACCTAAGAGTGATCATAATGATACGTATGTCAGCGTTACAAGTGGCAGCTAAAGTACGGAAATATTACTTTTAATTTGGATAACGTAATTTACAGTGAGTAATTACAATAGGCCCATGAGTACGCCAACACCGCGGAGCACACCATCCTCCCCCCTTACCAAACAACGGTCCCGCCCCTCCCACTGACCACACTTTCACACCCCACCAGCCACACCCTCCCGCCACTTTTTATACACTACTGATGCTGCTGCTGCTGCTGCTTAGTTTTACTCTGCAGTTTTCTCTGACGAAGCAATTATTCTGTTGTACCTAACTGGCCAGCAGACAACAAACTTTCTTATCGCTGGCGACAGTGTATTGATACAAGTCACATTTTTGTCTAGCTTTATGATGACGATGATGATGATAATAATAATAATAATAATAATAATAATAATAATAATAATAATGATAATAATATACAAGTAATAATACCGACGACAATAATCATAACAATAACACTAGTCATGAATAAAATCAACCATGATGCCCACAAACCATAAGTTCTCTTTGTCTATATTTCGCAACGTGGCGTTTCAACTTCTCTTGCGTTGGACGATATGCCTCTCACGTACCTCCTCTGAGAGTCCCACTGTTGCTGTGTAAAAAAAGAACTTTGTTCCCCACGGATTAAACCGTATGTCGCCAACCTGTATAGCGATAACCCAAACGCACCTCCTCGGATTCACAAGCATCTTCGGTAAGATTTCTAGTCTAATATGAGAAAAATCTGATACGAAATTTACAGAATATACAGAACTAATTTCGTACATTCATCAATCTTGCAATAAGGATCTCTTAGGTCTCTCAGGTGGGTGTTGCTATTAGGGAAGCTAGAAATCCCAGCCAGTTCTTTCAGCACACTGCAAAAAGTCTATGACGCACCTTCTGGTGGAAATTTTCCTGTAAGTGTAGGAACCACCTACATCCCCAGATGGTGGGCACGCCCACAGGTGCCTGTTGCACACGAGGACCGGCAGACAGACCCACGTCACACAGGATATCCCAGAAACGCTCCGCAACACCGTATGATTCCTTCCCGCCAATTTCCACCGCTTTTTCTTTTGCATTACTTTCATAATTTCATCTTTCCTGTAGTTTTTTACCTTCCTTCATATAAGGTATAATATTAAATTTACTATAATCATATCTCGAAATATCCATTAATCTACGTGGGTGCTTGCGGTAAGCAAAATAGTTTCTGGCAACTGCACCTTCCCGGGAAGCCACAGTGACGTCACCAATCTCCTCCCTTTTTTATGTTTTCAGTGAAGATGCCACAAGCCCACGTTATTCTCTGCCTAAGAGAATTCAACTCAAATTTGAACTGAAGAAGATATTCAGCGCCTTGGGTACTTCACAGAGGTTAAGAAAAAATAAATGAATCTAGGTGGAATTGTACAACGGCCAACCGCTTCAGCTTCTCGCTGTCCGGACACACTATACGCCCCGCTAAGTGTTGATTCTGGGCATCACCGCCTCGTTAAAGTGCGTACAATCATTACCCGGAACTTGTGGAGTAACTGAAAGACTTCACATATCCCTATGACGCTCATCTGCTAATTTTTTTTAGTTAAATTTCAAGGGAAGCTGTTGGTTAATTGTTTCTAGTTATGTATCTACACCAGGATACTGTATGTAAAGAATCCTTTGTCCTGTGTTGCTTGCTGAAGTCTTCGTACGTAGACTTCCATGAATTATTCAAAGCGATAAGTGTCACATCCATGTTGCTGTGAGGATCCAGCAGGTGCCAACCTGGGGCGTGTGTGGCTGCGTGGCGGGTGGGGGTCTTCCACGACATTGTGGATACTGCCGTGTCTATGGCCGAGACACGGCGCTGAGATACGTTATCGCGCCCAATGACCTCGTCGGTGAAGTCGTATTTCAGCCATGTTTGTTGCAAGCTGTGCGGTGATCTTAGTATTCTCAGACTCCAATATATGCACTTTACGCATTACTATGCGTGAGTTGATGCATGTCACGAAAGCTCTCTTATAATAGTGTCTTCTCAGATGAACGATACGGTAGTAATAGTGAATAGTATTCAGTGATATCAGCCACAGAAATAGTAAATATTGTGAAATATACAACAATCGTTGAGGATTACGTTAGCCATACATTAAAGTATTGTAGCGCGGGTGAGGTGCAGCGCGGGTCGGCTCCCCTCCAGCCTGGGCTGCTGCTTGGTGGTGGTGGAGGGACTGGGCGGGCCAGGCCGGGTGGGTCACATCCTGCCTCGCTAGTGTCACACACCACGTACTGTAACTAAACCACGAAGCGACATAACGGAGATAATATAAAGTACGAAGGATCATTTATGCGTCCATTAGTATGGGTTAAACTAAAGGATTCAAGTGACACTCCAACCTTGACAGTGATGAGGCTAGACTTATGTATGCTGATGATATCTTCCCACCTCCTCAGTCCACGCTGACTGTGGCCTTGTCACTAGCACTGCCAAAACGAGTCTTAATTTCTGATGATCATTTCATCCACTGCCCTCCTGAGCAGCCTGCATTTGTCCCTACCATCAAGGCTTGGACCCCGGTCAGGCTGGTGGCAACTGTTTCCCAATGTTTCTGTATGGATATCAACCCCTCGAGGATTGACCGTTATGATACCTCCTTTCCTCGAACAGCTGAGCTGTGGAATTCTCTTCCTCCTTTCCTCTTCCTACTGCCTCTCTACCTTTAAAGAGTCGGGGCTACAAACACCTGTAGTGATCCTGATTAATTTCTACATTCTTTCTCTCTTACTTTTTCCTTACCATGAACACCGACACTCGTGCCCTCCGTCGCCCATAAGCTTATGTATCTGGTCTCAGAAGCCAAGCTCCTCAATAGCTTGGTACCTCTTCGTCCTCCCACAGCCCCGAAGGTTAATATCAGCGTTGATAACGCTATGAGCTTTTACCTACTGTATATAATGTTCATGAGTTTGCACTTTCCACAGTCCTACTGACTTTATCACTGTCTAACCTTCAGTGTCAAGTCTCCGTCACTCCGTCACAACAGTCAAACCCCCGTCGTTCGCCATGTCCATTGCGCCAGTTGAATCTTAGTCAGTGGTCAGGCCTGCCGTAGCGTCCGTAACTCGTGTCTGACCCCCCCCCCCCCCCCCGCCCCCCGCCTCCATCCTCATCCTCCCGTCAAGGGGCGATTTGCACGGTGGGGAGGGTCTCACCTGTTGGAAGCTCCCCCACTCCGCCCCTCAACACCCTCAGTCGTCAGGTCCCTTCACCCGTCAAGCCTACCCACTCGTCCGGTAGGGCCTCATCTGTCAGGTCTCACCACCGGACTACATACCCTCCCCCCTCACACACACACACACACACACACACACAGAAGGATAGGAAGGGAGGAGAGTCAGTGGTTCGCTCTCACCTCTTACCCTGGCCGTGTTGAACTCTCCTTCTCCCTCTGTCTTACCTAAGCATAACACAGACATGTTTACTTAGATTCGTCTTCATGCGTCTCTCTCTCTCTCTCTCTCTCTCTCTCTCTCTCTCTCTCTCTCTCTCTCTCTCTCTCTGCCATGACACAGAGGCAGGTGCACCGTGAGCCACCTGGGTCTGTGGCCCCGTAACTTACCCACGAATCTCCAATTTCTTGTCTGGATAATGGGCTTTGGGGCACCCAGCGGATCATTACGTCATGTGTAGTGTTGTTAGCGACGCCTTTACACCGACCCTCACTCTTATCGCATATTTGATTCGTGCTGGTGTCCCCGGCAAATTCATTATGCACCCCATAATCATCCTGTGAGCGGTAGCGCCAAAGGAGTCCAGAGGTCACGTGGTAGCCATCTCCAGCTCGTGGGGGAACCTGGGAGGAACGTGTCGCGCTGTGAGGGGAAGGAGGCTTGCCACCTCATTCCATCATAATCTACTCTGGGATGTGGACACCTGACCGTGCACCGTTCCGCGGTGGCAATGCCAGGGGAAGGAAGGGTTGTCGGTATACAGTGTTGCCGCCGTACACACAAGCCTCCCGCATCTATCCAGACGTTAGTCTATGAAACGTCGTCGATCTTGACTTTAGGTAAAGTCCAAGTTATGTCCTCATGTTGGCAGCCACTGACGCAGGACATCAGTCACTGTCACTGTCAGCAGACATCACGGGTATGTGGACCGCATTGGCAGCTTGTACTACCGTGCATTCCAGGTTCTGTCGGTTCGTCACATTCTTCCTTCCACTGCGGACGAGGACAATGTCACTGGCTCATCTCAAGGCATCTCTTGACCAAGCAACTACGCGTCGCTCCCTCAACTGTCACTGTACAGTTAGAATCTACGGTGCACTGCTTCTGTGCCCACAACACAAGGGCCATCCTTTAGTCAAGGGAAACAAATGATGCCGATTCGTTGGGTCAACTCCCACAAGACGAAGGTACAATTGTACTTGACAGATTGTCGATGGAGTCGCTGGGCAATGTGCATACCGTCAAGAGCCAGCAGCAATTGCATACCGTCAAGAGCCAGCAGCAAACCCACTGGAACACAGCCTTCTCGACTACCAAGTGACCCTCGGTATCTGGGACAGGATCCGGGACTTTAGAGATTTCCCCTCATACAGGCCACCGTGAGCCTGACAAAGATGATACTTTAGCCAAACTTGCACTTGGTAAAGGTGATGTTGAAAACAACATTGGGTTGTCAATCAGAAGCCTCAAAACTGTAACTAGAAAGGAACTGACCGACCTCTTGTGAAGCACGAAGACGAGTTCAGATAAGCACAAGTAGAAACATTTTCCATCACAGTGATTACATGATTACACGAGGTAACAGCTATAGGCTAAGGTTAGGCTATAGGTATTATTGGTGCTTTGCTCTAACTGGAGATGTTAATCATGCGAATTGTCCAGTTTGTGGTCAAAGATTTGGACGCAAACAGAACACTGTGTCTTAGAATGTGAAAAGAAATAGAGTCTTTTAAGGATAGATCTAAACAAACCCTGCAAGAAATGTCACAACACCTTATTGTTATTAACAAGATACCTGAAATGTTAAGTTTGTATCCACTTTCTGCATCCAGTCGGTAAAAAGTACCATTTGAAACTTATGGAATGTATATAATGAAATTCCTGTTATGAATTGCAACATCCTATGTAATATCAAGCCA
This sequence comes from Panulirus ornatus, assembly GCF_036320965.1. NCBI lineage: Eukaryota > Metazoa > Arthropoda > Malacostraca > Decapoda > Palinuridae > Panulirus > Panulirus ornatus. Next base: position 28,139,375 of record NC_092281.1, read on the forward strand.
CTGGGGTCTGACTAAGACCCTATGTGAACCTTGTGATCCTTTTACGCTACCGCTCACAGGATGAGCATGGGGGTGCACGATAAAGAGGCCAGCATAAATCAAAATCAGAGAAGAGGATCACACGATAACAGCGGCATCACTAGTCTGCTGGGTCTAGAACCAACGTATGCAACACCTGCTCCGTGTCACTGCATGATACCCTCCACCCAGATGGACGAAAGGTTCCCAGGAAATGCAGCCTTCAGGTTCCCGGGGGTGGTGTCACTCAGAGCCTGACCACGTCCAAGAGTAGCGGGCGGTGGTCGGTGCCTGTTGTGTCTTCCTCACTGAACTGGCGGCCACAGGCAAAGCAAACTCCCACCAACGCTCGTCTTCCTCCTGCCGGTAGGTAGGTATGTAGTCGGCTGTCGTGGTGTGGTGGTCCTGGCGCTGTTCCTCAGACTTCGAACTTCGGGTCGACTCCCATGGCCCGGGAAGACTGCTGCCCTTGGGCTCGACTCCCATGGACCTGTATCTCTAACGTCTAACCCCACAGGATCTTACCAAAGCCTTTACACGACACCGTTGAAACTCAGTGCCTGTCCATACCCTACGACAGTACAATATACACGACCCATGCCCACAGGGAGGCTGGGTAAGAGATTCGGCTGGGAAATGTGGCATCAACTTCAAGCATGTTGTAGGCTTCCAGGCCAGTGTTACGGATCCGTATCCTCGCCCAGCTCGGGTCCCCTTTAGTTCAAGTTAAATGGATTAGGAGGATCAGTTCAGAGAGCCCGGAGGCCGGTGGATCTGAGGCACACTGGCTCTTACGTCACACGTCAGTGCCAATAGCGGATGCCAGGCCGTACCTACATGTGCAACACCAGTTGAAACTCGTAATGCAATAAAGCAGGAGCCTCACAGTATGGTGGATGGTCTCCCTTTTCCCCTTCAAAGTAATATCTTTTTAACTGAATCGACGAAAACAAGAATGGCAGAGGGATATGTTCTTCTAGAGTTCTGAACAAGCACATTCCTGGCCTTGCACTGATCCTATCATCACAGCGTCTCTCTCTCTCTCTCTCTCTCTCTCTCTCTCTCTCTCTCTCTCTCTCTCTCTCTCTCTCTCTCTCTCGTCACAAGCCGGGCGACGCCGTCTTGTCTTAGTAACCAGATAAAGATTCTGATAAGCATAATCAAGTGTCAGCCTTTTAAAAGTTATCCCCACCCAAGGTGTAAATCTCCGTCCCGTTTTTATAAATGCTGTGCCCACTACGTTCCTTCACTTTAAATCCGCCACATAACAAACCCAAATCACGCCGATGTACGAAGACGATTTCAATATTTGCATGTTGATGGGGGTTATTTGACGCTGGCTGTGAGTGTTGTGTACCCAACTTCTGTATCATAGAAAAACAGACATATGAATTACAGTTGGAGCAAATCCTCAGCAAATTACTTGAGAAACATAATATCTATTTTTATTTTTCCACGAAGCATTATCACGCTTACCAAATGATGATTCTGGCGAAACGTATTATCTTACTTCCTTTGTTCCGGGTCTTTGCCCGTGGTGACGACAGCCAACCTTTAGTTTTATGATATTTTCTCCTAAATATACACCGATGAAGCACTCCAGTGATAGCAGGGGTGAGGAGGACACGGCTAGGGGGTATGTACTGGCAAGTGCTGTACAGAACGTACAGTGGGTACAACAGCATCGAAACGTGACACGAGGACCCGAGTCGTCTTAAGGGTCTCACGAGCTCCTTGTCCCGTCCAGGAGGGAGAGAGAGAGGAACAGTAGTAATGGCACTGGTACATATGATACGAAGCAAAGTAACATACGACATGAAGTCTATGGGGGTTTGTTTAAGCACAAGCACTTTGGTCAAAGCATAATGCATTACGATGGAGAGATAAGCCACGAGCTGGGTGTACCATGTTCACGTAAAGCTGAGCTCGAGGCGACACAAGAGACGTTCTGGGGAGGTTAAGGGTACAACGTATACAAAGTGCATAATCTACGGGGTACTGATGGTAACGTTCTACATAACATACATCACATCTTTGGACAGTACGGGTAAGGAGAACACTGATGGAGAGATGTGTAGGCAAGCACAGAGTGTACGTACACTGCTGCCTAGACATTATAATCCCGCGAGGAAAGACAACACTGTTACCAACCGGCCGGGGCAGGAGGGGCTGCTGACACCAAGTGTACAGTGATGTTAACACTGATGACGTGGGACCAGAGGGTTATCGTCCTATAGGGAGAAGGGGAGAGCCATCGTTGATAGTGTTGGTATATGACAAGGTGAAATGATAGAAGGAATGTATATGCATTATATAGAGCGGAGGAATACACAGATGGGAAGGAGAATGATCGGAGGAGGTTATTATCATGAATCATGATCAATAAAATACAGTGCTTGATGACGAAGGCCAACCACACAAACCACGAGGTACTGCAGGATTTTGTTCTTACCAAACTATCAATCATTTACAAGTTTTTATGGTCAAGATGTTATACAAACGTTCCTCCATCTCCCAGTAGGACTATCGCTACATATCGTCCTCTCAGTGAAGTCCAGAAGGGTTCCCTGCGAGGCTAAGCAGAGGATCAAGTCACCTCAGACAGACGTCGTGTTTGGATTTAGTGAAACGTTTGAGAAACGACCTGAGGATGATGGTGAGGAGGTGTGTTGTGTTGTGTGTGTCGCGTGGGGTCAGGATCATGACTGGTGTGGGACGTGGGAGGCCACACGCTTCCCGGACCAGGCCCACTCCAGGCAGCTTCCCCCACACTCACCCACAACTCTCCTCCCCAGGTGTAGGAGAAGGAAATGCTGGGAGGGAAAACCGACGACAGCGTCAAGTGAAATGAAGTAAACTATAAATAGAAAATGACACAACAGTGCCCACGACACTTATTGGTCGTGACTAACGCTGCTTCCCTCCCCCACACACACACACACACACACACACACACACACAGACACACACAAACACACACACACACCTTCATGAAGTTGGACGCGGATGTCCAGGTGACCTCATGAGTCACACTCTAACCACCCAGACACAGGTCCTCCACACCACGAACACCTCACCTTCCTCCTCGTCGTGGACACCACAGCAGTGGGTAATACTTGTATCCAAAAAAAAATTGATCATTTTCGTGAGGGTGATAAAATGAACAGGGGAGGTGCTTCAGTCACAACCAGAGCGAGGATGAAAATGAGGGGAAGGCGTGTGTGTGTGTGTGTGTGTGTGTGTGTGTGGGCGCACTGGGCCTGGAAGACCCAGTTGAGAGGCAGTGCTTTCCGGGTACGAGCTGCAACAGTTGTATGACGATCAGCTGGACTGCATCACAACAACGTGACTTGCAAGCGGAAGAATACACGTGAGGAAGCTGGCTATCACGTGTTGAATGGTCAAGCTGGCTATCACGTGTTAAATGGTCAAGCTGGCTATCATGTGTTGAATGGTCAAGCTGGCTATCACGTGTTAAATGGTCAAGCTGGCTATCATGTGTTGAATGGTCAAGCTGGCTATCACGTGTTAAATGGTCAAGCTGGCTATCATGTGTTAAATGGTCAAGCTGGCTATCATGTGTTAAATGGTCAAGCTGGCTATCACGTGTTAAATGGTCAAGCTGGCTATCACGTGTTAAATGGTCAAGCTGGCTATCACGTGTTAAATGGTCAAGCTGGCTATCACGTGTTAAATGGTCAAGCTGGCTATCACGTGTTAAATGGTCAAGCTGGCTATCACGTGTTAAATGGTCAAGCTGGCTATCACGTGTTAAATGGTCAAGCTGGCTATCACGTGTTAAATGGCCAAGCAGCCAGAAACCATAACATAACACTATACAAAGTTTGATCAAGAGGCAGGGGACACACAACACCGGATATGAGGGTAAGAAACCTCGGAGTTGAGGGTAGAAGATGTTCACGTGTCTCATGTTGGAAACGTTGGCTACAAGAGGACCAGAAGGCAACTTCACAAACGTGGGAGCCGAGTAGTCTATGTGGTCTGCCCAAGTGTTAGTGAAGGGCAAAACATTTCAGATCTGGAAAGATTACGATGAAGAAATATCAAAATGTCTACATCTTCTTAATTTTCCTCTTCGAGGAAGGAGGAGGGGGCAAGTTGGGAAGTGTTCATTTTAAGAAAGGCTAATGGTGCATTGAGTGTCCACTTTTTGCATCTAGTCGGTAAAACTTATCATTAGACCCTTTGTGACCCCTGTAATCCTTTTGCGCTACCGATCACAGGATGAGCTTGGGGGTGCACGATAAACTGGCCCGGGTTACCAGGCACAAATCAACAATGAGTGAGTTTTTGAGAAGAGATGTCAAACATTTTTCTCGATTATGAGAAGTAACAGTCTTTGTGGGTCGCATGTAAGATGGTGTGTGTGTGTGTGTGTGTGTGTGTGTGTGTGTGTGTGTGTGTGTGTGTGTGTGCGCCCCCCAAGAGTATGACGAATGACGCTGGTGTTCAGGAAGTGAGCAAGGGAGCGGCGGCGGAGGAGGAGGCATAAATAGGATAATAAAGATATATGCCTTGCTAAGGCGTCTCCAGGTTGGAGACAAATGCCATCACCTTATGAATCGTTATGGCGTACGGACGTTGCAAGAAACTCTCTGACAAAGCCTTGGTATAGGAGGAAAGACAGAACCTGGAGAACGAGTCAGGACGGATCCAAAGACGTAATGTCTATCTCTCCATCCGCTAAATGGATACTGCGGTGAGACAAAGAACAAACGAAGAAGAGGGAGAAATAGGAAAGCCACACGAAGGAAATTGAGTGAAAAGAGCCTAAAACCAATCTTTGCCTAAGGCTACTGAGATTTTCAAAGCAACACTAAATGACTCACACTCGGTCATGTGTATCCGTTATCAGTACTCGCAGTGTGTCTGGGGTTCCTCAAAGACTGAGAGATTAACTGCAAAACCTGAAGGCTTCTGCTTACATCAAGGAGAGCAAAGGAAGTCATGATGGTAATATGGTAGAGAGAAAACGATTTCCAAGATTTGATTGTAACATATAGCCATATCAGGCCATAGTGATGCAACACTCAAGCGTACGCGACGTGAACTGGACTGTAATGGCTATACAACCTCGCCGGCCGCAAAAACCAACCGGGAAACACTGTATTCAAAGGTATGGTAGTTACTTTAGTAAATCGCAAGGTGTCGGGGCAAATCAGCGAGGGAAAGCGTGACCCTGAACAGACTTACAAAAGATTGAGGATAATCGTAGATCACATTTGTCATAGAACTAGAAAAGGAATACCATTAGGCTGGCGTCTGAGTCTCGTCAGGAGGAGGGTGAAGTAGGAGGTCCAGTGGATACGAGATACAACACTGCGAGCACAGAATTTACGGGTGGTTGGTTGGTTGGGTGGGTGCAGGGAGAGTACACGATGATAACAGTATTTTGAGCCTACAGAGCAGCAGATCTTACGTGCGTTGCTACCTCAAGCTGACTACATAGCAACCACCACATCAGCTCGCCATACCAGGAACCACGACACTCTATATAGTCAGCTTCTGACGCAAGAAAATTATCCTGTTGTAGGAATAAATGAAACACATCCCTCCTGTGGTGCAGAGTTAAGACACAACACAACCATACTGTGGTGTGGAGTTAAGACACAACACAACCATACTGTGGTGTGGAGTTAAGACACAACACATCCCTCCTGTGGTGTGGAGTTAAGACACAACACAACCATACTGTGGTGTGGAGTTAAGACACAACACATCCCTCCTGTGGTGTGGAGTTAAGACACAACACAACCATCCTGTGGTGTGGAGTTAAGACACAACACAACCATACTGTGGTGTGGAGTTAAGACACAACACATCCCTCCTGTGGTGTAGAGTTAAGACACAACAAAACCATACTGTGGTGTGGAGTTAAGACACAACACAACCATACTGTGGTGTGGAGTTAAGACACAACACAACCATACTGTGGTGTGGAGTTAAGACACAACACAACCATACTGTGGTGTGGAGTTAAGACACAACACATCCCTCCTGTGGTGTGGAGTTAAGACACAACACAACCATCCTGTGGTGTGGAGTTAAGACACAACACAACCATACTGTGGTGTGGAGTTAAGACACAACACATCCCTCCTGTGGTGTAGAGTTAAGACACAACACAACCATACTGTGGTGTGGAGTTAAGACATAACACACACCCCCTGTGGTGTGTAGTTAAGACACAACACACCCATTCTGTAGTGTGGAGTTAAGACACAACATACACCTCCTGTGGTGTGTAGTTAAGACACAACACACCCATTCTGTAGTGTGGAGTTAAGACACAACACACACCTCCTGTGGTGTGGAGTTAAGACACAACACAACCACACTGTGGTGTGGAGTTAAGACACAACACATCCCTCCTGTGGTGTGGAGTTAAGACACAACACAACCATCCTGTGGTGTGGAGTTAAGACACAACACAACCATACTGTGGTGTGGAGTTAAGACACAACACAACCACACTGTGGTGTGGAGTTAAGACACAACACATCCCTCCTGTGGTGTAGAGTTAAGACACAACACAACCATACTGTGGTGTGGAGTTAAGACACAACACACACCTCCTGTGGTGTGTAGTTAAGACACAACACACCCATTCTGTAGTGTGGAGTTAAGACACAACACACAGCTCCTGTGGTGTGTAGTTAAGACACAACACACCCATTCTGTAGTGTGGAGTTAAGACACAAAACACACCTCCTGTGGTGTGTAGTTAAGACACAACACACCCATTCTGTAGTGTGGAGTTAAGACACAACACACTCATCCTGTGGTATGTAGTCAAGACACAACACACACCTCCTCTGGTGTGTAGTTAAGACACAACACACACCTCCTGTGGTGTGGAGTTAAGACACAACACACACCTCCTGCGTCGTCAATCTATAATACAACAACAATGACAACAGCAACAAGACGGTTGTCAACCTAAGAGACACCGCATCCCTCTAGTGTTGTCAGTCTGCAGCACAACAAACCTCCCGGTGATCTCAACACAGAAAGTGATTTCGGCGGACGAAGAGATTCCCTAACGTTCACAGCTTGCACCTCACCAAACCCCACCTGTGTTCACAGCTTGCACCTCACCAAACCCCACCTGTGTTCACAGCTTGCACCTCACCAAACCCCACCTGTGTTCACAGCTTGCACCTCACCAAACCCCACCTGTGTTCACAGCTTGTACCTCACCAAACCCCACCTGTGTTCACAGCTTGCACCTCACCAAACCCCACCTGTGTTCACAGCTTGCACCTCACCAAACCCCCACCTGTGTTCACAGCTTGTACCTAGCCAAACCCCACCTGTGTTCACAGCCTGCACCTCACCAAACCCCACCTGTGTTCACAGCTTGTACCTCACCAAACCCCACCTGTGTTCAAAGCTTGTACCTCATCAAACCCCACCTGTGTTCACAGCCTGCACCTCACCAAACCCCATCTGTGTTCACAGCTTGCACCTCACCAAACCCTACCTGTGTTCACAGCTTGTACCTCACCAAACCCCACATGTATTCACAGTTTGCACCTCACCAAACCCCAACTGTGTTCACAGCTTGTACCTCACCAAACCCCACCTGTGTTCACAGCTTGCACTTCACCAAACCCCACCTGTGTTCAAAGCCTGCACCTCACCAAACACCCACCTGTGTTCACACCTTGTACCTCACCAAACCCCACCTGTGTTTATAGCTTGTACCTCACCAAACCCCACCTGTGTTCACAGCCTGCACCTCACCAAACCCCACCTGTGTTTATAGCTTGTACCTCACCAAACCCCACCTGTGTTCACAGCTTGCACCTCACCAAACCCCACCTGTGTTCACAGCTTGTACCTCACCAAACCCCACATGTGTTCACAGCCTGCACCTCATCAAACCCCACCTGTGTTCACAGCTTGCACCTCATCAAACCCCACCTGTGTTCACAGCTTGCACCTCATCAAACCCCACCTGTGTTCACAGCTTGCATCTCATCAAACCCCACCTGTGTTCACAGCTTGTACCTCATCAAACCCCACCTGTGTTCACAGCTTGTACCTCATCAAACTCCACCTGTGTTCACAGCTTCGAACTCACAAACCCCAACTGTGTTCACAGCTTGTACCTCATCAAACCCCACCTGTGTTCACAGCCTGCACCTCACCAAACACCACCTGTGTTCACAGCTTGTACCTCATCAAACCCCACCTGTGTTAACAGCTTACACCTCATCAAACCCCACCTGTGTTCACATCTTGCACCTCAACAAACCCCCACCTGTGTTCACAGCCTGCACCTCACCAAACCCCACCTGTGTTCACAGCTTGTACCTCATCAAACCCCACCTATGCTCACAGCTTGCACCTCACCAAACCCCACCTGTGTTCACATCTTGCACCTCACCAAACACCACCTGTGTTCACAGCTTGTACCTCACCAAACCCCACCTGTGTTCACAGCTTGCACCTCATCAAACCCCACCTGTGTTCACAGCTTGGACCTCATCAAACCCCACCTGTGTTCACAGCTTGCACCTCATCAAACCCCACCTGTGTTCACAGCTTGCACCTCATCAAACCCCACCTGTGTTCACAGCCTGCAACTCATCAAACCCCACCTGTGTTCACAGCTTGTACCTCATCAAACCCCACCTGTGTTCAAAGCTTGTACCTCATCAAACCCCACCTGTGTTCACAGCTTGTACCTCATCAAACCCTACCTGTGTTCACAGCTTGTACCTCATCAAACCCCACCTGTGTTCACAGACTGCACCTCACCAAACACCACCTGTGTTCACAGCTTGTACCTCATCAAACCCCACCTGTGTTCACAGCTTGCACCTCATCAAACGCCCACCTGTGTTCACAGCTTGTACCTCATCAAACCCCCACCTGTGTTCACAGCTTGTACCTCATCAAACCCCACCGGTGTTCACAGCTTGCTCATCATCAAACCCCACCTGTGGTCACAGCTTGCACCTCATCAAACCCCACATGTCTTCACAGCTTGCTCATCATCAAACCCCACCTGTGTTCAAAGCCTGCACCTCACCAAACACCCACCTGTGTTCACACCTTGTACCTCACCAAACCCCACCTGTGTTTATAGCTTGTACCTCACCAAACCCCACCTGTGTTCACAGCCTGCACCTCACCAAACCCCACCTGTGTTTATAGCTTGTACCTCACCAAACCCCACCTGTGTTCACAGCTTGCACCTCACCAAACCCCACCTGTGTTCACAGCTTGTACCTCACCAAACCCCACATGTGTTCACAGCCTGCACCTCATCAAACCCCACCTGTGTTCACAACTTGCACCTCATCAAACCCCACCTGTGTTCACAGCTTGCACCTCATCAAACCCCACCTGTGTTCACAGCTTGCATCTCATCAAACCCCACCTGTGTTCACAGCTTGTACCTCATCAAACCCCACCTGTGTTCACAGCTTGTACCTCATCAAACTCCACCTGTGTTCACAGCTTGCAACTCACAAACCCCAACTGTGTTCACAGCTTGTACCTCATCAAACCCCACCTGTGTTCACAGCCTGCACCTCACCAAACACCACCTGTGTTCACAGCTTGTACCTCATCAAACCCCACCTGTGTTAACAGCTTACACCTCATCAAACCCCACCTGTGTTCACATCTTGCACCTCAACAAACCCCCACCTGTGTTCACAGCCTGCAAACTCACCAAACCCCACCTGTGTTCACAGCTTGTACCTCATCAAACCCCACCTATGCTCACAGCTTGCACCTCACCAAACCCCACCTGTGTTCAAATCTTGCACCTCACCAAACACCACCTGTTTTCACAGCTTGTACCTCACCAAACCCCACCTGTGTTCACAGCTTGCACCTCATCAAACCCCACCTGTGTTCACAGCTTGGACCTCATCAAACCCCACCTGTGTTCACAGCTTGCATCTCATCAAACCCCACCTGTGTTCACAGCTTGCACCTCATCAAACCCCACCTGTGTTCACAGCTTGCAACTCATCAAACCCCACATGTGTTCACAGCTTGCACCTCATCAAACCCCACCTGTGTTCAAAGCTTGTACCTCATCAAACCCCACCTGTGTTCACAGCTTGTACCTCATCAAACCCCACCTGTGTTCACAGCTTGCACCTCATCAAACCCCACCTGTGTTCACAGCTTGCACCTCATCAAACCCCACCTGTGTTCACAGCTTGCACCTCATCAAACCCCACCTGTGTTCACAGCTTGCACCTCATCAAACCCCACCTGTGTTCACAGCTTGCACCTCATCAAACCCCACCTGTGTTCACAGCTTGCAACTCATCAAACCCCACCTGTGTTCACAGCTTGCACCTCATCAAACCCCACCTGTGTTCACAGCTTGCACCTCATCAAACCCCACCTGTGTTCACAGCTTGCACCTCATCAAACCCCACCTGTGTTCACAGCTTGCACCTCATCAAACCCCACCTGTGTTCACAGCTTGCACCTCATCAAACCCCACCTGTGTTCACAGCTTGCACCTCATCAAACCCCACCTGTGTTCACAGCTTGCACCTCATCAAACCCCACCTGTGTTCACAGCTTGCACCTCATCAAACCCCACCTGTGTTCACAGCTTGCACCTCATCAAACCCCACCTGTGTTCACAGCTTGCACCTCATCAAACCCCACCTGTGTTCACAGCTTGCACCTCATCAAACCCCACCTGTGTTCACAGCTTGCACCTCATCAAACCCCACCTGTGTTCACAGCTTGCACCTCATCAAACCCCACCTGTGTTCACAGCTTGCACCTCATCAAACCCCACCTGTGTTCACAGCTTGCACCTCATCAAACCCCACCTGTGTTCACAGCTTGCACCTCATCAAACCCCACCTGTGTTCACAGCTTGCACCTCATCAAACCCCACCTGTGTTCACAGCTTGCACCTCATCAAACCCCACCTGTGTTCACAGCTTGCACCTCATCAAACCCCACCTGTGTTCACAGCTTGCACCTCATCAAACCCCACCTGTGTTCACAGCTTGCACCTCATCAAACCCCACCTGTGTTCACAGCTTGCACCTCATCAAACCCCACCTGTGTTCACAGCTTGCACCTCATCAAACCCCACCTGTGTTCACAGCTTGCACCTCATCAAACCCCACCTGTGTTCACAGCTTGCAACTCATCAAACCCCACCTGTGTTCACAGCTTGCACCTCATCAAACCCCACCTGTGTTCACAGCTTGCACCTCATCAAACCCCACCTGTGTTCACAGCTTGCACCTCATCAAACCCCACCTGTGTTCACAGCTTGCACCTCATCAAACCCCACCTGTGTTCACAGCTTGCACCTCATCAAACCCCACCTGTGTTCACAGCTTGCAACTCATCAAACCCCACCTGTGTTCACAGCTTGCACCTCATCAAACCCCACCTGTGTTCACAGCTTGCACCTCATCAAACCCCACCTGTGTTCACAGCTTGCACCTCATCAAACCCCACCTGTGTTCACAGCTTGCACCTCATCAAACCCCACCTGTGTTCACAGCTTGCACCTCATCAAACCCCACCTGTGTTCACAGCTTGCACCTCATCAAACCCCACCTGTGTTCACAGCTTGCACCTCATCAAACCCCACCTGTGTTCACAGCTTGCACCTCATCAAACCCCACCTGTGTTCACAGCTTGCACCTCATCAAACCCCACCTGTGTTCACAGCTTGCAACTCATCAAACCCCACCTGTGTTCACAGCTTGCACCTCATCAAACCCCACCTGTGTTCACAGCTTGCACCTCATCAAACCCCACCTGTGTTCACAGCTTGCACCTCATCAAACCCCACCTGTGTTCACAGCTTGCAACTCATCAAACCCCACCTGTGTTCACAGCTTGCACCTCATCAAACCCCACCTGTGTTCACAGCTTGCACCTCATCAAACCCCACCTGTGTTCACAGCTTGCACCTCATCAAACCCCACCTGTGTTCACAGCTTGCACCTCATCAAACCCCACCTGTGTTCACAGCTTGCACCTCATCAAACCCCACCTGTGTTCACAGCTTGCACCTCATCAAACCCCACCTGTGTTCACAGCTTGCACCTCATCAAACCCCACCTGTGTTCACAGCTTGCACCTCATCAAACCCCACCTGTGTTCACAGCTTGCACCTCATCAAACCCCACCTGTGTTCACAGCTTGCACCTCATCAAACCCCACCTGTGTTCACAGCTTGCACCTCATCAAACCCCACCTGTGTTCACAGCTTGCACCTCATCAAACCCCACCTGTGTTCACAGCTTGCACCTCATCAAACCCCACCTGTGTTCACAGCTTGCACCTCATCAAACCCCACCTGTGTTCACAGCTTGCTCCTCATCAAACCCCACCTGTGTTCAC